>NC_080177.1:59622319-59901365 GCF_950295315.1 Erinaceus europaeus
TAAAAGCAGCAGCAATCACATCAAGCAAAAGTGTTTTCCCCCATGATGTTCTCATATCTATATATGTAATGAAAGAGCAGTTTTTGGTATTTTTTAAATAAAAAGTTAGAGAAAAAAATAGTGTACCCATAGAGTAGATTAAGTGGCACTGTCATTAAACAGTCTACCTCTATAATCGGTATTTGAGGTGAGGATTCCTGGCTCCATCACTTACTAGGTGGTACTTGGACAAGTTTATCTCTTTAAACTTCAATCTCTTCAAGTAAAAGTGGAGATAGAATATCTACTTCACAATTTACTCAGGCAAATTAAAAGAGATAATCAATTAACATTTTAGCCTGGGTGGGGAAGATGGCATAATGGTTATGCAAAAGACTTTAGTGTTTGATGCTTCAAAGTTCCAAGTTCAATCCCCAGCATATCTCAGTAAGTCATAGCTAAACAGTAGGCTAGGTAGTGTGTGTGTGTATGTGCATATATATGCATATATATATATATATAGATAGATAGATAGATAGATATAGATATATGGTTTAGACAAGTACTTGTACATACAGAAAATAAAATAAATGTAAGCTATAAATAATGGTATTTATCCTTCTAAATGTCAAAGTTGGCAAACTCATTTTAGGGACAAGTATTTTTATAAAGTAGATTCTGAAAATGGAAAGCTACAAATTTCATTTTGCACGTCAATTTTTTACTCTTATAGATTAATTCTCCTTGCAACTAGGTTTCATTTTGACAGACTTGTTTCAAGATACATTATCATTTCTAATAATGGCTTAATATAACATTTATCAGTTACATTTACTTAACAGTTGAGATTTTAAAAATCATTAGCAATCATATGTTAAGTTATTAGCCCTTCACTTTAAGAGATAAGTAGATAAGAAGGAGCAGAAATAGGATAAAGGGATAATATAATTAGAAAGGAAGAGTTGGGACATATGGTGAACCATTGAGGAAACTAGACCCCACCAAAAAGAAGAACCATGGAAGGTTACAAGTTTCAAACACTTGAAATTTTGGCTTGTGGGCCAACAAAATAGCTCTCCTGGATAGTCTGCCTGCTTCATCTTTCTCATGACCAATCTTTGAGCCCAGCTCCTGCTGCACTGGAAAAAGTTTTGGCAATGTGCTATCTTTCCCTATCTCTGTGTCTATATTCCCTTTATCTGAAAGAGTCTGTCCAGAGTTCTGAAGCTCATCTGGTGACAGGAATAAAGCAAACAATCCTTACTTTGAAATGTTGGCATATCTATTATGAGCCCACAGACAGGGGTTGGGCTCAATGGAACAAAGGTAAAAGTAAACAGACTACACTTTAAGGAAAAATTCTTAATGGTCAAATTATGTTCATGGGTGGGAAAAGCTATCTTCAGAAATGGTCAGTTCTGTCACTGGTAGTGTTGGAACCAGTTGAGAACATTTCTTGGCCAAGTCCTGGGACAGGAGGTTCAAACACCAAACTGGTAATTAGATTGCTTGATTTTTAACAAGACTTGAGAATCTATCTCTCCAATTAGACTTTTTTTTTCTCTAAGATCGTAAGATGCCCGCAAAAACTCTCTCAACATGCATTGAGACACATTTTTGTGGTTTCCATTAATTCTGGAAAGCTAACAAGCTTTTGCCTTAGGTGAAACAAAATATCAAAAACCTAAGAGGGTAATTTGGCAAGTATTTGAGCATGTAGTACAATTAGACCCCAGTCAATCAGACACAAGGGAAATAATGAGATGAGCTACGATTTCTGTTCTTTTCTCCTCTTGCCTCCCTGATATTTGAAGAGTCTCAACATTTGTCTATATTTTGAGATGCATCTCTAAGTGTGCTGAAAAGCCTAAGATTTGGAACCACATACACCTGAAAGCAAAGTGAGCCCTGCCACATACTAACTGTGTGACATTGAAAAAGGAGCATTGCCTTTCAGAGCCTCACTTCCCTCACTTGCAACAGGCAAATTTTATTTCATGCAGATTAGTGATGATGATGTGAAGCATTTATCACAATGTCTGCAATTAAGTGGGTAGTAACCATCATGACTATTGCTTCATTCTTTCCACAAACATTTACTGAATGTTAAGTATGTCAGCCATTGGGCACGAAAGTGTCTGAAGAAGTGCTGTCTGAACTCTAGGAGTGAAGTCTATCCTGCCACTCCTAGTAAGGACCACAAATTGTAACATCAGGGTATCTGAGATATTTGTATTCACACAAGTGATCCCTAGAATAGAGGCGATCGGCATTTTGTAGATCACTGCCTTGAAGAGAGCTGAAATCCTCTATGAAAATCGTCCACCCCAAATAGGTTTACAAGCATCACCTACCACTCCCTGTGTGCTGTGTACCCTCTTAGCGACTAAGGGCAACAGGTGCTCGCCTGTATGTATAACTTTGATTCAGTAAGTGCCCAAACATCACACTGCAAAGAATTTTAGCCACTGGGCATTCTCACTCCCATTCAGAGACAAGTGAGCTGAGGCAAGTGGACTAGTTACCACTGTGATGTTTCTTTCTCCAATGATTCTGGGTTCCAGAAAAAATCAGTCTGAACCATAATCACTGACAAAATTATACTAGTACCATATCTAGAACTAGACAGCCACTCCCAAAAAAGGAAAGACATGAAAATTCTGCATGGTTTAGGCACTTCACTGGTAAGGCTGGTGAAAAGGAGGTCTGGAGCTCATCTATAGAGTGTTGTTGGTAATAGTCTCACGAATGTGGTGCTTCTCCACTTTTCTACATCTCTCTGTCTCTTTCTTTGAATGAAAATGTCCATCCTGGTAGTGGTAAAATACAAACCAACAAATAAAGAAACAAGGGGGCTGGGCAGTGTTGCATCCAATTAAACACACATAGTACCAAGCATGAAGACTCCCACAAGGATCTGGGTTCAAAACCCTGCAGGGGGACGCTTCACAAGTGGTGAAGCAGGTCTACAAGTGTCTATCTTTACCTCCCCCTTTCTATCTTCCCTTCCCCTCTCAATTTCTCTCTATCCTAAACAATAAAATGGGGAGGGGAATGGCCACCAGGGGATTATACTGTTGGCACTGAGCCCCAGAGATAACCCTGGAGGCAAAAAATTAAAAGAAAAAATGATGGTGTATAGAGATCCTGTAGGCAAATGAATATTGGTGACAGTCTTCCCAAGATAAAGATAGCACAGGAGAATGAACCAACAGTCACAGAAACAAAGGTTAGAGGTTCAAATGTCTTCTTGAAGCCATGAGCTGACACAAAAAATCTGAAGAGAAAGGAAGATCAACTTCCAATGTACTTTTTTTTTTTTGGCTCCAGAGTTATCACTGGAGCTCAGTGCCTATGCTAGGAATTCACTGCTCCTGGAGGCTATTTTTTCCATTTTGTTGTTGTTGTTGGAGAGGAAAGACAGAAATTGAGAGGGTGGGGAAGACAGAGAGGGAGACAGCAAGACTGACACCTACAGACATGCTTCACTGCTTCTGAAGTTTCCCCCCTGCAGGTGAGGAGCCCAGGGCTCCAACCAGGATGCTTGCATTGGTCCCTGTGATTTGTACTATGTGCACATAACCCAGTGCACCACTGACTAACACCCTGTACATTCTGTTTTCAAGAGATATGTGATATTGATTCCCTACTGAGGTAATCCCACTAAAAGATCATTTCTAGGAAGCAGTTCCCAGCAAGAAAATAATTGTGTCTGTGTATGTTAGGTTAGAATGACCATTCTTCTTTGAACAAGAATGATTTACAATTTTTTACAAACTTACAATTTCCTACAACCTTGAAAATGATGTATATACTAGTCATGTCTTTAAAACACTCATTTAAGGGGGCTGGGCAGTGGCGCAGTGGGTTTAGCAAAAGGACATGGAGCGAACCGCAAGGACCAAGGTAAGGATCCCAGTTTGAGGCCCCAGCTCCCCACCTGCAGGGGGCTCACTTCACAGGAGATGAAGCAGGTCTGCTGGTGTCTATCTTTCTCTCCCCCCTCTCAATTTCTCTCTGTCCTATCCAACAACAACAACAATAAACAAGAAGGCAACAAAAGGGGGGAAAAGCCTCCAGGAGCAGTGGATTCGTCGTGCAGGCACCAAGTCCCAGCGATAACCCTGGAGGCTAAATAAATAAATAATAAAGCACTCATTTAAGGGGGGGTGGTCGGGCGGTAGTGCAGCGGGTTAAGCACACATATCGTTAAGCTCAAGGACCTGTGTATAGAGCCCTCTATTAAAACAAAACTAACAAACAAACAAACAAAAAAGCTCTTCTGATTCTACATCCAGCATTTCCCTTTTTCTAGTGACATAAGAGACTTGCACTTGTGTGATTCCCACCACTCTAGTCAACTCTTTTCTCCTTCTTTTGTTTTATTTCAGAAAGAGAAACAGACAAAGAGCGAGAAACACCACAGCACTGTTCCACCACCTTCCTCTGGTTCCATGATGCTCCTATGTGGTGATGAGGCTTGAAGCTGGGACATCCTGCATGTTAAGGCAGCCACTCTCCAGAAGACCTATCTCCCAGTCTTTCTCACTTCTTTCTATAGATACAAGTCATTTTCCGAAAAGGACTAGTCTAACCAGCTAATTCTGTTACAAACAGGTAAATCTAGTTGCACTAAAAACAATCACATCTATGTTTTCTGTATCTGATTATATTATTGTTATTATTATTAAGCAACCTGGGGTGTATTCAGTAGCACATGTTACCATGTTCCAGGACCTGAATTAAAGCCCATGGTCCTCACCTACAGGGGAGTGTTATGAGTGGTAGAACAATGCTACAGATGTCTCTCCTTCTCCCTGTCTAACCCTCTCTCAAAAGGAAAATGGAAAAGTAACAGCTAGGAGTAATGGAGTTGTTATGTGGGCATTGAGTCTCAAAGGTAAGCCTGGTGAAGGGAAGAAAGGCAAGAAAGGGGGACACGTTCTACAGGTATATCTCTGTCTTCCTCTCACTCTATCTCCCTTCCCCTTTTGATTTCTCTTTGTCCTGTGTAATAAAATAGAAAGGAAAAATTTTTTTAAAGTGAGAGAGACGAGGCAGGGGAGGGAGGGAAGGAAGGAGGGAGGGAGGGAGGGAGGGAGGGAGGGAGGGAGGGAGGGAGGAAGAGAAGGACAGAAACACCTTGTTCAAACTAGTCCTTTCATGGAGAAGACTTTCCCAGCTGGGAAAGACCAGCAATATGCACAATTTCAGTCTGGATTTCATGAAATTGTTGAATTTAAATCATTTTATTGCTTACCAAGCAATCTTAACAATTGTTGATTAAACTAGTATATGCTTGAAGAAAAGATTTTAGGCAATTAAATTGTTTGGCCAATTAGAAATAACAAAATATCAGTGAAGATGTAATGAATCACTACGACTTACTGTAACGAATAACCACACCATTAATTCTCAGATAAATTTTAACCATGTGTTTGGATTCAACTTTTATCTAATAGCTAATGATTCCAAAATTTCTATCCTTGACTCAGCTAAATCTAAAACCTAGGGTCTCTATAGTCATCTACCTCTAGACATTTCTTCTGGGAGTTTCCTCTTGAGTTATACAAATTGGAACCTATCACCTTTCCCCTCTAATAGCCTCTTTTGTCCCTTGCTAGAATTAGTTCAGAAGTAAGGCCCACACCATGTATAAAAACAACTTGCAACTGATGGCCTATCTGGAAAGGCACCTGCTTTGCCTTCCTCATAGGGTGGAATCCAACACTGAAGGAAGTTTCAGGGCTGTGGTGGTTTTTAAATGTTTTTGGTTTTGTTTGTTTTTGCCATCAGGGTTATCACTATGTCTTAATGCCAGCACCACCAACCCACTAGTACATCTAGTGGCTTTTTTTTTAAGTGGATAGGACAAAGAGAAATTGAGAGAGGAGGAGAGACAGAGAGGGAGAGAGAAAGGCAGACACCTGCAGACCTGCTTCTTAACCCTGCAGGTGGGCAGTCAGGGGCACAAATCGAGATCCTTGCTCAATTCCTTACAACTTCGTGCACTTAACCCGGTGCACCCCCGACCAGCCCCCAGAGCTATGTGTAGTGTCTTTCCCCTCTTTTCCTCTGTCCTTCACTTTCTATCTGAAAAGGCCTAGAGATGTAAAGCCCAAACAAGAAGAAAAAACAAACTACTGGCTATTCTGCAGCCCATCTTTTACTGAATGAAACTGACATACTCTGAAGCTAAAGAAATGGAAATCTTGAGGCTAGTGGTTTTGAGCATCTCACAGTCCTCTCCACAGAGAAGAAGCCAGTTACATTCTATTATTATTGTTACTATCATTAGCATTACTAGTATTTATTGGGTAGAGACAGAGAAATTGAATAGGAAGGAGAAAACAGAAAGGAAGAGAGACACCTGCAGCACTGTTTCACTTCTCGTGAAGCTTCCCTCCTGCAGGTGTGGGCCAGGGGCTTGAACGTGAATCCTTGCACATTGTGTGTTCAGCCATGAGCGCCAAAGCTCTGCCCCTGCCAGTTACATTCCTTAGGCTTTCAACTGGACCAAGATAAACCCTTATAGACACCATTGAACTAGTAAGCCAGACTCTTGACTGGATGGGTAGAAGTAGGCAGTGCAGTCAGCACAATGAATCTACCTAACCTTTGTCCACCTCTCTTTATTACCACAGTAAAAATTACACCTCTGGTGACATTTCCCCAGCCATCATGTTAAACATTATGCATGATTATATATGACTGCTGTATGTTCCTCACCTTCACATGCCTGTCCCTCTTCCTTCATAAATATATACATATTTTCCTAGAAAACCCTTAAGTATATGTAGACTTTCATATTACCAAAGCTGTACTCTGTGTAAAACCATATCCGCTTTCTTTTTAGAGCTTGCCAACAAGTTGTTCAACTCAAGTTGTTTCCAAGCCAACTACCACCCCCCCTTTTTTTTTCTTTACATCTGTTCCTGGAATTTCTTTGAAAACATCAAGTACCACATCCAGAACTGGTTCATAGTCTCCCCTCAATCCCACCCCACCCCCATTATCCATGTGCTGGAAGTCAACAAACCCTTTCACACTTCCTCCTACATGTCTCTGCCAAGTCATTTCTCTATTCCTAGTATCCTGTTCTTAATTAGGTCAATTCATCAGAATCACTGTAATGTCTTCCTCCAAGTTCCCAAGGCTTAGGCTCATCTTCCTTCACTCCATCTACCACACTACTGTCGGAGATGAACTTGTCACCAGGGTTGCTGCTGGGCCTGCACTCCTCCTAACAGACACTGTTTTTCTTTTCCTTTCTTCTTTTACAGAAGGTGAGAGAGAGAGAGTTAGAAAGAAAGAGAGGCACCTGCTGCACTGCAGATTGCCCCTACAGGTGAGGACCTAGGGCTAGGAGTAAGGTGTATTCTCTACTGTGTGCACCACCACCCAGGTGCATTCATTCCCAGCTCAATACAGTTTCCTTCTGTGTGGTCTGAAGACACTAGAGATAAATGTCTGTCTCTCCCTCTCCCTCCCTCTCCCTCTCTTTCTCCTTATTGGGGGATTAATGGTACACATTCAACAGTATATACATGTGTTGGTATATGTGTAAAATTGCTTGGTTTTCAGCAAAATACTCTAATCTCCTACCTAGGTCCTCCTCCACCACCATGCACCAGGATCTGATCCCTCATCACCTCCACCCCAATCCTTTACTTTGGTGCAATACACCAAACCCAGTCCAAGTTCTGCTTTGTGTTTCCAGTGAGATTAAAAGTCAGTTACTTAAATCAATTGCTATGCATCCTTAAGGTGTAACTAGAGGCTCTTTGTTGAGCCATACCCCAAACTACTCTTAGCTGAAAAAAGGTCCACCAATCAGATAAGAAGAGCACATGAGATCTTCCTGGGCATCTTGCTTGCCCAACTGCACCAAGATTAACACCTTTATTTGGAACAAAAATGAAAACCTGAGAATAGAGTAGATCAGTCTCATCTATACAAGAGATTGACACAGTCTGGAGTAATTGTATATACCCTGTCATTTATAAGAATATTTGTTTGTTATCTGACATGGTTAAAAGGTAAATGATATCTAGGATTTTGGTCATTAGCAAAATAGATTAAATCAATTTGTGATGATAAAAAAAAATCACAACTAAAAATGCACAGAACTCAAAGAATATTAGCATATGAAAAACATTTTACAGAAGTACACAACTTAGATTTTAACCTTAAATAATGGAGAGATGAAAAAAGTACTAAGATTTCTCTCCCAAAATCTCAGAAACAAAGATTCACATGGATGAAAAATAAAAGTCTTAAAAAGTGCTTTTCCTAATGCAGGAGGATAAATGGGATTCATGGTGACCTGGCCTCTGTCTCATAATGACCACAGGCATAGAGTTATAGCAGATACTCGACCTACTATGCAGCTGGGTATAACCACAAGACTATATTCTCACTGGTGCAGTGAGATAGACAGCATTGATCACTCCCAGGTCTGGAGCTAATAACACTAGGCAGACGTTTCTCTATACCTTTTCCTTCCCATATGCTATTTTGGAACAACT
This sequence comes from Erinaceus europaeus, assembly GCF_950295315.1. NCBI lineage: Eukaryota > Metazoa > Chordata > Mammalia > Eulipotyphla > Erinaceidae > Erinaceus > Erinaceus europaeus. Next base: position 59,630,827 of record NC_080177.1, read on the forward strand.
ACAGTTCAGCCTTGACTGAACCACCAAGGAAAATGCTGATTTACTAAAGAGAAGGTCCTCAGACTGCCTAGTTCCATTTCATATGGCACATTTTCTAACAAAATCACAGATACTAGATACAGGCTAGGGTCTAGGGTACTGGGCACATATGTACATGTATCCATAAGCAAAATTACATACCTCTAAGTAAAAGTTCTTAATAGCCCGCGGTGATTGGACTTAGACCTAAGAAGCCTGGCAATCTGATAGAATAGCATCAAGAAATCATCATAAATTCTCTAATCATATATTTATTATGTAGGCCTAGCCACCCTCCTCTTCTACCCATTACTTCACTCACCTCAAACACTGTCATCTACTCAGTTAACTACACAAAAGGAAGATACATTATTCCATCTTCTAATGTCTTCTGACAGAGCATCAGCATTATTGTTACCCCTTGACAAGCTTTAGAAGAAACATTATACAACTGGTCAAGAGATGTACTGGCAAAAACTATGTATCAAGTAAAGGACAACCTTTAAATAGACTCATCAAACAAGTAAATGCAGAAAAACTAGAAGCTAATTAAGACCCCATTAAAATGCTAGGTCTATTTCCTCTCTAACTTGAAGCCACAACCTATAAACCTAATACTGGTTTGAATACAACAAATGACACTCAACGCTTTAACAAGTGGGACAAAGTCTCAGCTCATCAAATTTAAAAAAAGGGACTACAAAAGCTATATAAGGGAAAGTGACTAGTTCACTTAATGATGACCTTTTTGGCCACTATCAGGCCATCCCATCACCCAAGGTCATAAACAGGGAACCCTTGGATTTCCCCATAGATAATAAGGGTCAGACCTCTAATAAATCCCTCACTCTACCATCAACGGTCATATCCATTGGGAATGTAATCATAAACCATTTTGTGGGCTTCTTCAGGGCCATACCTCACTAGGAATTAGCAATGGTAGGGACTGCCCCACTGTCCAAAAGGAGGCTAGATATTCCTACTCTGCCGCTCCAGGAAGACTGGTTCTGAAGTGAGTGCAGCCTAAAAAGTTCCCAGTTGTGACTATGTTCTGTGAGCTCAGTCTGACAGGGACTCACAGGTTGTACAGGCTCCAGTGCTAAACATGAACAGATATGGGACCCAGGTTATATCATTGTGGTAAATAGTTAATTGCGTTTATATATTTTCTTCAAGTTTGCACACAATCCTAATCCTGTTTCCTATCTACTCTCAACTGTGGCACCATTTTCCCAGACAACACTTCCAGCCCACCCCCATGTGAGCTATCAAACTCAAGCAAAGATTACTATGACAGAGGATTCTAGAAACATTCCTAAAATAGACTACCTAGCTTCCACACTAAGGTCTCTACTTTCATATGCTTTATTCCTGCTTCATGGTTCGGTTCCTGTTTATTAAACATTTTGTGCTGCTTTCCATCTTACCATATTTCAGCCACCAAGTTGCAGATGCTACTATGAGTCCATCCTGATCTCCCTGGACAGATGACCTCACCAATATGCCCCAGAACAGGCTGGGCTCACCTTCCAATGCCTATGACCAGCAAATTAGCAATTACAGAAGCTATAACTCCCACCTTATACTCCCCAAAAAGAATTTTGGTCCATACTCCCAGAGAGGTAAATGATAGGGGAAGTAAACCAGAGGGCTCTGTACCCCCCATTCCACCAAAACTTGAAAGTGCTGGTCACCAGGAATCGTGTTTTTTATACCATCAATGAAAGGCAAGTGAATCTGGAAAACACCAGAGGAAGCCAGGCAGGACTTTGCTTATCTGAGAGTGAAGAGGGAAAAGGAAAAAAAAAGGAAAGACACCTGGGAGTAGTACTAGGTGGACTAGAAAGGAAGTGAAGGCACCATTGAAGAAAGGGGGGGCAAGGAGTACATATATATATCCTTACGCTGGTCCGTGTGCTCAACCCACTGTGCCACTGCCTGACTCCCCCATCCTCACCTCTGTTACAGTTCTCATCACAGCTGACTTTGTTTTTTAAAGATTGATTGATTGATTATGAGAACAACACAGACAGCAGAGCACCGATCAGCTTTGGCTTGTGGTGTTGCCTGGCATAGAACTTGGGACCTCAAGAACCTTAGGCATAGGTATCGGGAGCTCATATAGATTGAGCTATGTCCCTGACACTCCACTAGTAATAGTTTGTTTTTGGTTTTTGCCTCATTGGGACCTCATGCATGCATGATTTCACTGCTCCTGAGCAATTTTTATTCTTCCTGTCAAACAGAGATATAGACATCATAACATCAGAGTTTCCCCAAGTGCCATGGCATCCCCATATGGTGCCAAGTTCAAACCCAAGTTATGTGCAAAGGTAAGCATGGGTCTTATCAGATAAGCACACTACAGCCTCCTAATCACAGTTCATCTCAATGCTTGTTTTACCCTTCTTGCCTCCCCTAAAAAATTCTTAGAATTCTGAAGGCAAGAATTTATCATATATTACATTTGCACAATGTCTGGCACTACTTTATAGCTTGATGAATCTTGAACCAGAGACTTTCTCATAGTCACTAAAAATAAATAATAATTGTACATATGCACATTTGTCAGCTTACACTCAATAGTAATTACACTGCTATAATATTATAGGATGCCTCATCTAAAAAAATAAGGATTAAAAACAAAACCAGAGCCATGGCACACTGGGTTAAGCACACATAGTACAAAGCATAAGGACTGATGCAAAGCTTCTGGTTTGAGCCCCCAACTCACCACCTGCTGGGGGGTCACTTCACAAGAGGTGATGCAGATCTGCAAGTGTCTATCTTTCTCTCTCCCTCCCTACTTTCCCCTCTCCCTCTCAATTTCTCTCTGTCCTATCAAAAATAAATAAAAAAAAAATAAAGGCCACAGGAGTGGATTTGCAGTGCAGGCACTGAGTCCCAGCATTAACTCTGGAGGCAAAAATAAATAAATAAAAACATGAAAAACTAATAAAGACTCAAAATAACTACATTTTTTTTCCTCCAGGGTTATTGCTGGGCTCGGTGCCTGCACCATGAATCCACCGCTCCTGGGGGCCATTTTTTCCACCTTTTATTGCCCTTGTTGTTGTAGCCTCGTTGTGGTTATTATTATTGGCATTGTTGATGCCGTTCGTTGTTGGATGGGACAGAGAGACATGGAGAGAGATGGGGAAGACAGAGAGGGGGAGAGAAAGATAGACACCTGCAGACCTGCTCCACCGCCTGTGAGGCGACTCCCCTGCAGGTAGGGAACCGGGGGCTCGAACCGGGATCCTTACGCCCGTCCCTGCACTTTGCGCCACATGCAATTAATCCACTGCGCCACCGCCTGACCCCCAAAATAACTACAATTTCATGAAGGAAAGGAATGACAAAAATAAAACCTCTGATTAAATAACACTGTATCAACAACAGCTATCTATAACAATATTTTTATTATTATTAAAATCATGATTATCCATGGTAATGACATGCAGTATTCTCTAATTGATTACATATTCAATTTTGCTTTTTTAAAAAAATTTATAGCAAAAAAGAAGTAAAGTGAAATATACCTCTGTTTGAGTTCTGGTATGAGTTTCAATGATCCCAGTAGAAGTCTGCTGGGTTTCACTGTCTATGAAAATCTAGCACTAAAGTAAAACATAAAAATGGTATTATGGGGGGTCGGGCGGTGGCGCAGTGGGTTAAGCGCACGTGGCGCAAAGCGCAGGGACCGGCGTAAGGATCCCGGTTCGAGCCCCCGGCTCCCCACCTGCAGGGGAGTCGCTTCACAGGTGGTGAAGCAGGTCTGCAGGTGTCTATCTTTATCTCCCCTTCTCTGTCTTCCCCTCCTCTCTCCATTTCTCTCTGTCCTATCCAACAACGAATTGCGTCAACAAGGGCAATAATAATAGCCACAACGAAGCTACAACAAGGGCAACAAAAGCGGGGAAAAAAAAAAAAAAAAAATGGTATTATGACCCAGGAGCTGGTGCAGCAGATAAAGAACTGGACTGTCAAGCAGGAAGTCCCGAGGTCAATCCCTAGCATCTTACATAACACTCTTCCTTTCCCCCAGTAATAAACAGATAGATAAATAAATATGGGGGATTCACAAGATAGCACGATGGTTATAAAAAAAAAAAAAAAAACACTTTAATGCCTAAGACCTCTGAGGCTCCATGCTCAATGTCCAGCACCACCCTAAACCAGAGTTGAGCAGTGCTCTAGTTAAAAAATAAAAAGCATTATCTCATACTACTAAGTATACAAAGAAGGAAACTAAAGATGAGGGAGTGAGACTAATCTGATAAAGATGAGTATCAGAAGATAACTCTTTGACTATATAACTTTTTATCTGAATTCTTTGGAATCTAGACAAATTATTTTTTATATGTTTTTAACATTTGTCAATCTGTTTCACCAGGATAAAGCAAAAGATTTTGAAGTCTGAGCTACTCTGACATGAGCTGGTATAAGACATTGAATTATTTCCAATGAAAAATAGTTTAATGATCATATGCTGTATTAAAGGCACCCTTTCAACTCCAGTGAGAGTTAACAGCTTCTACAGTGTTGCTTTCTGTCTGAGCAAGAGAAGTAAACAGGTAAAATCACAAGTAATCTTGACACATGTATTCTATTCATTATAACAATTAAATTTACAGAGTTAAGGAAATACTCTTGAGAATCTGCTTCCTCAAGTTTGATTTGGGTTGAAGCCAAAACACTTCAGCTTTGGTACTCAAGAGTATTATTTAGAAAATAAATTGCCTGATATCAGATTTTGGAAAAGGTAGAATTACCATCAAGTCTTGTTATACAACAAATCAGTGGAGGGAATATATTCTATATTATTCAGTTTTGCTTATCATAAAAAGGGATTACTACTAAGGAGAATTTAATTGGAATGAAATATCACTGAGTTATAGTTTAGCATATCATTTCAATAATAAATAGACCACTTCCTCCTCCTCCTCCTGGAAAATATATTTTGAGGTTTTACTGTACTACACCCTGATTTGTAGAAATGTGATCTTATCATAAATCTTATAACACTGAAGTAGACTATACCAACTAGTAGAAGAGATTCTGTATTGATCTCCCACTTCTTTTGAATGACAAAAATGGCTTCAACTTTCAGTGTGGCAATATCTCAAAAAACAAATCTGAGTGGAGGAGATTACATTCAACTAAAATTACATTATGAAGCAGCAGCAGCAAAATAATATAAAGTACTTTTCTTGGGTATATTTGAGATCTGTACAAATTTTCCAGTTTCTTTCAAGGTCTTGATTCAAGAAGATTTATTAGCACTGTCTTCTTTAAAGGGGAAAAAAATGGCTCTGTCTTTAAAAAGTTAGTATTTTCCTGTCTCAAGAATGCATGTTTCTGTGTTCAACTCTCAAAATAAACACTAAGAATAAAAATCTTTTCTCAAACTTAAACTGAAATCTAGCCAAAATTTACTCCTCTCTTAGAGACTCTCTTAACAGGAAAAGTAGAACTTCAAATTGGGACTTTAAATTTGAAATGCAAAAAAAAATTAAACATTTGAAATGCAAAAATATGACCCAGGATAATAATAATGCAGAGAACTGATTCACCACTGTTGAGAGGAGTAGCATTTTAGAGAATAAAGATAATAATGTCTATAACTAAATTAGATGGAATGGAGAACAAGCACTAGCTCAGTTTTATTTGTATTTTAACAACTGAAGGGTTTGTTTAAGCAAGAATTTTTTTGTACCACTTTGAACAGTTCTGTTAATAAAAGTTTCACAAAATGACCTAAATATTCCTTATATGCCTAGTGGAAGGGCAAGTCCTTTTTGAACATGATTGTCACCCTCATCAGGAAACATATCCACACATGACCAATAAAGGTGATTCTCAATAAAAAAATAATTAATTTACACCCTGGGGGCCTGGTGCTAGTGCAGCAGGTTAAACACGCATGGAGGAAAAGCAAGGACTGCCCTAAGGATCCCAGTTCAAGCCCCTGGCTCCCCACCTGCAGGGAGGTCACTTCACAAGCGGTGAAGCAGGTCTGCAGGTGTCTATCTTTCTCTCCCCCTTCTTTGTCTTTCCCTCCCCTCTCAATTTCTCTCTGTCCTACCCAATAACAACAATAACAGTAACAACAATGAGGACAACAAAATGGGAAAAATGGCCTCCAGGAGCAGTGGATTTGTGATGCAGGAAAGAGCCCCAGAGATAACTCTGAAGTGTGTAAAAAAAAAAAAAAAATTACACCCAGAAGACATCCATTTCATCACCAATTTTTTTTTTCCTCATCATGTTTGATTCTAACTGCTTAGGAAATCCATCTCATTAGAATATCTTTCACCAGTGGTGTAGTGAAGACTTAGTACAACAGAACTGTGCTGAAGGAAAGGAAAGGATAAGAAAGTTTTTTTCCCCTGTCAAAAGGTTCCAGGACACAAGACCCAAATTTTTCCTTTAAAAGATATGCAACTATGTGATATATATTTTTCTATGTTTTATATTTCTTTCTTTGAGGTTGATATATGGCCTCGGACATTCTGCCTTTTTTTTTTTTTATACTTTAAAAGATACCTTTTAATTTACCCTCAAGAAGAAAATGTGACATAATTTTGAAAGAGAATAAGAGTTTGTTGAGGTCTTTCAATTTGCTAATTCAAATGATTTAAGTTCCATCCTGCTGTGAAAAAATAATCATCACAAAGCCACTGGGTCTCAGAAGAATCTGATTCATATACTTCAACTGTCCATCATTACATTCATGAAGATCTCCCTGCATTGGTGCTTCTGCACTGATTATGTCTGTGTCTGTGTGTGTCTGTGTGTGTGTATGTATATTCATGATGTTTATAAATGCATGATTACATACACACATATATGATTTCATAATTTATCTTTAAAAAACTGGCCTAAAGTCATATATCATTAGAATTTTAGACAAAACAGTAAACAAGTCACTGGAGATTATCTTATTTATAAACATTACATTTTAAAGGAATTACTTCATTTGAGCAATCAAAAAGCAGAAAGCTTTTAGTTGCATGTCTTAATTATTCAATAATTAATAAAAGGTCATCACTCCCCTACTACTCTATTATACCCTTTTTTAATTATTTTTTATTGCCACTAGGATTATCTCTGGGGCTCAATGTCTGCACTACAAATCTACAGCTCCCAACAGCCTTTTTTTTTTTTCTTTTTCTTTTCTTTCTTTTTTTCTTACTTTATGTGATAGGACAGAGAGAAACTGAAAGGAGAGATAAAAGAGAGCGACATCTGCAGACCTGCTTCACTGCTCCCCTGCAGATGAAGAGCAGGGCCCAGACTCTGGTTTCTTGCATATGGTCATGTGTGTGCTCACCTGGTTACACTACCACCCAGCCCCCCCCCCCCCCCGGTAGTTAGCATACTCTAACCTAGGTGTCAGCTGGTTTGGTTCTAGGTGTAGTTCTACCATTTACTAATTGTGCAGCTTTGACAATTCACTCTTTCGTATGTAGTAGGTTTCCTGTTCAATAAACTATCCATAGCAGCAACCCCTGGCTACCCAGAATAGTATTCTTCAGGCCACATGCATGGGGAAAATAATTATAAAATACAAGTTCAGTGGAAAAGTGAGGGTTTATTAGTATTATATTAACTAAATCTGCAACTAGAAAGGATATGCTAAAGATAGTCTCCCACATTTTATAGGTGAGAAAACTAGAGGGGCCAGAAAATTTAATAAAGTCATACACCATAGAAGTTAGAGGCAAACAGTACTAAGTGTTCTTATCTTAAGCCTTGAACATATTTCCCATTATACTGTTCAATTCATGGAGGAAAGAAATAAGTAAAATTCTACATATGTTAATCATACTTCAATGTAGGTGTGTTCTGTAAAAATATCATTGTTGATATAACTGCCACTGTGTAGATTTTATGCATGTGCCCTTATCAAACAAATTTCATTCTATATGACTCACCAAATGCATAGCAATTACTTAATTATATCCAATTATTTTACAGAAGACTTAAAAATCTGTTGTTGTCCTCATGTAATACTAGGATTTGGGGAATAACTCTACTTCTCCCTAACACCTCACTCACCACTTTAATTTCTAGTCTGGCAAAGTCAAGGAAAGCAACATAGTTACTTCTCAATATACCTAAACTTCCCAACTATCCCCTTGATAAATTCCTCCACCTAATATTCTCCTAAAGATGGCTACGATGCCATCAGACATTATAATATTTCTAATTCCTTTAATTCAGTTTCAGAAATAGTCAAAAGGAGGAACCAAGGAAGCCATAATACCTAAAGTCTATGCCGCAATTTTGTAAGTAAATTCTAGTTTATCAAAAAAAATTTGTCAATAAAATCTTTCTTCTGTAAGACCTTATAATCTAGTATCCAAAATATCTAAGAAAACAAAAAAGTTTAGTGTAAGAGTAAAATAATGTATCACGCCAAGAAGAATTCTATAATAAAGTATCTCTTCTCTATCAATGTGAAGCCAGCTTGAGAAATTGAAAGGCCTGATTCCCAGGTCCCAGGTGTCTGAGTGTAGCCTGCACATGTACCGTGCCTGCTATTGAAAGTGTCTAATAATACAGGAGCTTGCACTTTCATGTAATTCATAATTAGAAGACGACTACAACTGCATTATTTAAAATCCAGCCTTTGTTATCAGGACCAGTTTTAGACAGGAGCTGAGAATCATTTGTGAACTGTGGCAGACCCAGACTGTTCAAAGCAATTGCTGTTCAGCATGAAAGCTGCAATGGAGGTCACAGAACAGGTCAGGAGGAAAGATAGTGTATCGATTTCACACCAGGAATAGAGGCAAAGCAGGGGCCCACTGTTGCTGCATGTGATGTATTTCACTTCAGTTTAAGGCACATTTCATTCTAGTTCAAGAGGGGGTGGGGAGCAAAGGGCAGTGGATTTCACACTGAATCATGATGAATTCTGGATTCCTGGATTCCAGCAAATATCTCCTTCTTAGCATTAAGTATTTCTGTGGCAGAATGAATATAATGGAAATTAGACTTCTATTGATGGTTAGATTAGGCCCTGAAAAATGGCAACCATATTGAAGGAAGTTCATTTCTTCCACTTAATAAAATGCAATCAGAAGCACAGATGAGTATACAAGAAAAAATTTATACAACTGATAAGTGTTGTGGAATGACCTCTCAATGAGCACTGCTTCTGTAGTTGGAATAATGTTACAGTTTGCTCAATGAAATGAGTCAATTAATAGAAATAAATTCAAAACTTCCTTGTCATTACATCATGGGTAAATCTTTTGAGGCCATACACAGGACAGTGATAGTGTTCACAAATGTCATTTTGTGTTCCCACGTTGTACATGGACTTTTTCTTCTTCTTCATCTATGAAATGTCATTAATAGTCAGTAATATCTATAAATCAATTTATATACAACCTCATCCTGCTTTAAGTTATCCTAAGCTAATCAAGACATGGTAAAGTTGTTTCCAATGAATGTCACTAACTTATAAAGACCTCCTTGCATTCTATCTTAAATGTGACCACCAGCATATATCTAACATAAAATTTTAGATTAGTTGGGAGAATTCAGGAAAATAAAATTATTCGAAATAATTAGAAATGGAGTCGAGTGATAGCGCAGCAGGTTAAGTGTAAATGGCGCAAAGTGCAAGGGCCAGTAAGGATCCCAGTCAGAGCCCTGTGCTCCCCGCCTTCAGGGGAGTCGCTTCAAAGGCTTAGGTAAAGCAGGTCTGCAGGTGTCTATCTTTCTCTCCCCGTCACTGTCTTCCCCTCCTCTCTCCATTTCTCTCTGTCCTATCCAACAACAGCAGCAATAACAATAATAATAACCACAACAACGATAAAACAAGAGCAAGAAAAGGGAAATAAAAATAGCCTCCAGGAACAGTGGATTTGAGGTTTAGGTACCGAGCCCCAGCAATAACCCCGCTGCAAAAAAAAAAAAAAAAAAAAAAAAAAAAAAAAGAATTAGAAACAGAATGTCCCTGTTTGCTGACTTTTCACTGGAGAAAAACTGAATTTTCTATGTATGCATTCAACACACAAGTACACTAACATCAAATCAGTATGGGAAATAATCTGTTTGCAGTAATGATAGTATTATTCCTTTGGGAGCCGGGTAAAGGTGCACTGGGTTAAGCGCATTGAATATGAAGCAAGGACCTATGCAAGCAAGCGCCAAGCTCTCCACCTGCATGGGAGTCACTTCACAAGCAGTGAAGCGGGTCTGCAGGTGTCTATCTTTTCTCTCCCCCTCTCTACTTTCCCCTCCTCTTCCCATTTCTCTCTGTTGTATCCAAAAAATTGAAAAAAAAAAAAAAATGGCTCCACAAGCAGTGGATTCACAGCACAGGAGCTGAGCCCCAGCAATAACCCTGGAGGCAAAAAAAATAAATAAAAGAATTCTTCCTTTCAAAAAACCTAATACAACTATACATAGCATATATACATATATATATATATATATTATTTCTGATATGTTTAGTTTTCCTATTTAAAAAAACCATAGTTTATCTTTCCAATAAACCAAGAAATATTAGAAAAAGCAAGCACATGCCATTAATTCATTTATATCATTTCTTCACCTAACTGTTAGTTTTATTAACATGATCCCAGCATACATCTAGACCTTTCTTCCTGCACACTTCATGTGTGCTTTTTATTCTGTGACACAGAATAAAGGAGTGATATAAATTTTAAATAATTTCATTTGTTCTAAATCTCCACCCCAATCCCCCAAGGGGGTTTGAAAACTGAGAAGGAATCTGTATACTTTCTTTTAGTCCCACAAAGGAAAGTGTAAAAGCTTAGACTGAGGAAAATATTAAGATAGTAGACAGAATGAAGTTAGTAGGTTTTTCCACCCAGTGACACTGACAAGAAGTAACTTGACACGATTAAGGAAAGGTAAAAGGAAATCAAGTGATATGACACTTCTTTATGTCAAATTGTCTATCATTTGAATAAAAAATTTCAAAAGTCAAAATATTCACAGCTGTCAATAAGAATAATCAATCCAATCAGTTGTCTAAGAGTACAATTTTGTAGACTAAAATAACTGAGGTAAAAAATACTACAGAAAATTTCTGTTAAATTACTTATGCAATTTGGTTAACATATCACTGGTCCCTTCCAATGATTTTAAAACGTATGTCCAACTTCTCTAGGAGTTTCAAGATAAGTTTTATTATTGGAAATGCAGCTTTTGAAAAATCTTGAACATATGCACTCTGAGTTGTTCCTTCAACAATTTTTTTGACTAGCAATTTTGAGAAGCCTCGCAACCATCTTTAGGAGATGTTCAGTACAAATTTAGATAGAACGGGAGTCGGGCGGTAGTGCAGTGGGTTAAGTGCAGGTGGCACAAAGCGCAAGGACGGGGTAAGGTTCCCGGTTTGAGCTCCCCACCTGCAGGGGAGTCACTTCACAGGCAATGAAGCAGGTCTGCAGGTGTCTGTCTTTCTTTTCCTCTCTCTGTCTTCCCCTCCTCTCTCCATTTCTCTCTGTCCTATCCAACAACAACGACATCAATAACAACAACAATAATAACTACAACAAAAAAACAAGGGCAACAAAAGGGTGTAAATAAATAAACATTAAAAAGACAAATTTAGATAGAACTAATGATACTGCAATAAGTATTCAAAAATATATTGCACATATATATATATATTATCATTCCTGGAATCAACATTAAAAAACAAATTTAGATAGAACTAATGATACTGCAGTAAGTATTCAAAAATATATTGCATATATGTATATATATACATATTACCATTCCTAGCCACTGCTCTGATATTCTCCTCACTCTTTAACCTGCTTTCAATGAAGAGACAGGATACTAAAATGCATTTTGTGGATATGCATGGCAATTCAATCTCCATACCCCCCAAAAAACCTGCAAAACTAAAAGGAGGAGGAGGAGGAATCTTATGCTTAACAAATATAGTTTTAAACTTCATACGTAGTTCATAAGATGACTATGGCTTTTCTGGAACATATTAATTATGCCTGGAACAATAAGCCTAAATTTATTGGATTTAATCCCTTGCTGGGTCTGAAGCAGAGCAAGTTGGTAGTGATTTGTCCAGTGTGATTTGTTCATCCCCACTCTCTGAAAACATACATTTTTCTGCATCCTCCAAGGAGTCTGGTTTCCTAGTAAAGGTTTACAGTTATTCTTTCACTCTTTTCAGTCAGGAAGTAAACAAAATTATTTCATTTCATACCATATCACAATTAATCCTAGGAGTAAGATCTGCTAGACATAGACCTTTATTTCATTTTATTAATATTCAAGTTACTTTTAAGAAGACCTCTACTTCAGATGTTATGAAATAATCAGTATTATACCACATGTTGTTACATTTTTATTTTGGCACTGGAAAAATTATTCAGTCCAGGAATTCTGCTGCCTCTGCTTCCTGCATTGGTGGTTCCTAACAACTAGCACTTTAATCATACCCTCCTTTTTTTTTGTATAAAAGAAAAAAATCTTACAGTAGTATGCCTGCAGTATCCTAAGAAGAAATACCTTCCTGGCCACTCCTCCATCAATATGAACAATATTCTCTGAATATCTTCACCTTATCAACTTCCTACCAGTTACTACATATACTTTAATAATATTTCTCTTCAGAAAACTGATTTAGAACTTGCAACGCTCAGGACACCTATCATAACTGAATCCACCACTAGAAACTTAAATAGGGGGCAGGGGTAGATAAGCATGATGGTTATGCAAACAGGCTCTCATGCCTGTGGCTCCAAAGTCCAAAGTTCAATTCCCTGAACCACCGTGAGCCAGAGCTGAGCAGTGCTTTGTTTCTTTTTTCTTTTTTTTTTTTAAACTTAAATAGGTGTTATAACACCTTGCACGTAGCACTCACACTGACAATCACACAAACTCTGCCTCAGAACTCTGTATCTTAAAAACAGATCTGGGAAAGGATGAAGAAAATGACTGTGGCATAGCGCAGCTGTCTTTCCTCTCAGACAGCAGGAAAATCCAGCCATGAGGCTACAGGCTGTGTATAAACAAATTTAAAGGTAAGTGGCTTCCTAGGAAAGTTTCAAAAAAAATTTGGCCAGAATAAGGTACTTTGTTTATGTTATTATGTCTACATTTTTCTTTCAGACCAAGGAACTAGCCTACAGTTATATGTCAACTGTTAGAGATCCATATATCCACTAGAATACTGTGACTCCCATGGAAGCAAAAGTGCTCCCTTTACCCAAAGTCCAAGAGCTTAAGGATTCTGCTAATGAGAGTCACACACACACACACACACACACACACACACACACACACACACACACACGAATAAGAAGAGCTCATGTCGATGGAAGGTGTGTTTATTCTCAAAACCATCTTAGTATCCCAGGCAATTCTAAAACACCCTTTGACAGTTTCCTTTGCAAAGCACTTAGAAAATGCTACACAGGGCGGTAGCGCAGCGGTTAAGCGCAGGTGGCGCAAAGCACAAGGACCGGCGCAAAACACAAGGACCCGCGTAAAGATCTTGGTTCGAGCCCCCAGCTCCCCACCTGCAGGGAAGTCGCTTCACAGTCAGTGAAGCAGATCTGCAGGTGTCTTATCTTTCTCTCCGCCTCTCTGTCTTCCTCTCCTCTCTCCGTTTCTCTCTGTCCTATCCAACAACGACATCAATAACAACAACAGTGACTACAACAACAAATAAAACAAGGGCAACAAAAGGGAAAAATAAATAAATATTTTTTAAAAATTGAAAAAAAAAAAGAACTCAAATGACACACACACAAAAAAAAAAAAAAAAAAACAGAGTATGAGGCTATTATTTTCAAGGCAAATCCGAGTCCCATTAATACAAACAAAAATCTTACTTCAGATAGTAACATGTAAAGAAATAAATAATTAAGAAAATGTCCTCTAAAAGGTCCTTGATTTTAGCTTGCCTGTTTAACAAATACTATGCATGTATCAAATAGTTTGATGAGCTTAATTTATATGCAAAACTCACTAAATGCATTCAGAAAATAAGACTAATTTTTTAAATGATACTCTTTCATTAGGTGTCTGCAAAATATCAAAAATAAATCATCAGTTCAGCCATCAAATAAAATAAATGCATCAGATCACTATGACTGGCACTGGTGAAAAACAGTAACCAGTGGTTTGTTTTTTTTTTCACTTTTCTATGAAACTGAATTCTAATACACTGACAGATGATTTTTTTCTTAACAAAATAATGATATTTTTTTCCTTAGCAAAACCTTTATAAGGCATCAGAATTGCAGAGCTAAATTCAGAAGATATTAAGTGCCCCACGATATATGTACCCAGTCAGCAATCCAGTGGTCTCCTTAGTCAAGTCATTACCCTCTCCTTGCATTAGATTTTTCCATTCATGAACTAAGGTCCATGAGTAAGATGTTTTCCTAGGGCTCTATTTCTACAACTGCTTCAGGAAAGCAGTATCTTAGGCTATAATTACTTATAAGTATATAATTATTTCCATGTTTATATAGTCAGAATATTTCCTTAAAAATATCTGTATGATCACTACTTAAGTTCACACTAAATTATCTTGGAGGTTGAGGAGATAGTTGAGTAGTCTTTGGTATAAATAATAATAATAATATTTATTATTTTTGATATTTTCCTTGTTCAAAAGTTATACAGAATTTATGTTTCAATGTATAATGGCCAGTGGAGAGCTGTACCTATAATGGCAATTTAGTTTTTAATTTCATAATATAATATTTATTCTTAATAAACTAAAGAATATACCAACTATGTCAATATCACTACCATAGAAAATAAAGGAGTAAATAAAAGCAAGGCTTGACATTTGGCCAACATTAGAATGTGACTGAAAGGTAACTGACATAGCTGTGAACTGTAAATATGGAAGGTATCATTATTATATGATGTATGATAGCTTTTAATGTGATAGAATTGTCATCAGTTAAGCAAATGAACCATAGGGCAGAGAATAGAAGTGACACCATGGGCATGATCTACTAATTTTCTAATAGGTAATAGACATTAACTGGTTCACAGATTTTAACAAGGACATATACAGTATATAGCACATATGCATGTACAATAAATAGGCCTATGTATTTACCTAGTAAAATGAAGATTACTAATGTGCCACAATTAAAGGCTTAATTTTATGTCTACACTGCAATAAAGGTTTTCCTATCTATAGTACATCTGTCTGTCTACACAAAGTGTTTGGTTAAAGCACTGCTTACTATTTTTATCTGGAGAAAATTATAGAAAAACTGGAATTACCTGGGATCATAAATAAAACAAATTATATTTTACAGTTTGAACCAAGCTTGAAACTTGTTCCCTGACAGATAAAAAGTGGGGTAGGAGGGAAATAGTGATCTCTATGTTAGTCTTAGCAATTCCTGAAATGTGGTTGCTAAGTACTTTGCAAAGCCCTAAGCAAAAAGAGCACTGGTGCACCTTGGCTTCTACTCCAGTGACTCTTTGATGAAGTCAGTGCCCGAGATGGAAATTCACTGCTAAAAAGCCTGAGCAGTGATTACAAACTTTTGAATTTTTCCAGAGAGGGGAAAGACTGGATTTGAAATTAATAATTTATTGTATGTATGTGAGAAAGCTTCCATAAAATCCCAATCGAAATGGGTTCAAAGAATTTCCAGGTTGGTAAACAGGTACATTCAATGACTACAAACCTTAAATCCACAAGGACAGAAGCTCCTATACTTGGAACCCTCTCAGGCCCCACTCTATCTCTTCATCTGTTTATCTGTATTCTTTACAGCATCCTGTTTTTTAAAAATTTCCTGTTTCATTTTATTTATTTCACATGAGACAGACAGACAGACAGAGGCCAGAAAAACACTTTGGCATATGGAGTGCTAGGGACTGAACTGGAAACATCACACTTACAAGTCCAAAGCTTTACTATGGTCACCACTTCCTGGTTCACTTTGCTATATCCTTTTTTAAAAAGACTGGCTAGTTGATTGACTAATTGACGAGAGAGAGAGAGAGAAAGGAGAGAGGAGACAGAGGAAGAGGGAAAGAGGGAGAAAGAGAGAGAAGGAAAGAGGGGAGAGAGGGAGAGGGAGAGGGAGAGGGGGGGAGGGAGAGAGGGAGAGAGGGAGAGGGAGAGGGAGAGGGAGAGGGAGAGGGAGAGGGAGAGGGAGAGGGGGAGGGGAGGGGGAGAGGGAGAGAGGGAGAGGGAGAGGGAGAGGGAGAGGGAGAGGGAGAGGGAGAGGGAGAGGGAGAGAGAGAGAGAGAGAGAGAGAGAAAGGGCATCATTCTTGCACATGTGATGTCAGCAATGAAATTTGTGGCCTCATGCTTTTAAGTCCAATGCTCCAGCTACCGTGTCACCTCCTGGCCCTCCACTATATCCCTTAATAAACTAGTAAACATAAATAAATGGGATATGGAGTTCTGGTGGTGAGAACTGTGTGGAGTTGCACCACTTATCCTATGGTTTTTGTCAGTGTTTCCTTTTTGTAAATAAAATTTTTTAAAAAACTTAAATAAATGCATTCCTGAGTTTCTTGAGCCTTTCTAACCAGGGAGGATTCTCAGGAACCTCTAACTCATAACCAGCTTGGACTGTCTAGACATTACAGGTGATCTGGAGACATGTTACTTTCAATTGACATCTGAAGGGGGAGGGACTGTCTATGGAACTGAACACTTTACCAGTAGGATATGACACTATGCAAATAATCAAGAGTCAGGATAGAGTTAATTTGTAGAACATCTATTTGGAGTCTCAGAGAACTGCTTATTATGGAAAATTATCAGTGAAAGGCAAAAACCACTGTATGGGTGACCAGAAGTAACATGTTCTATGTGAAGAATAAAAGAGAAAGATGAGAGAAAACTCAGCTATTCGACATCATCCAGTGGAATATTTTGGACTAAGAGTATGTATCACAAAATCAAACTAGAGCTTCAGCTTGTATGTGTTCAAGGTCCCCCAGAAGCAGACCATGAAATAAATATTTGAATATGAGTATTTTATTTGAAAATGAATAAAAAACACTGAGTTTGTTGTGGGAGGACACATAGAAGGGAAGGTAAACACTGAGGACAGGAAATCAGTACTACTACTCTGAGCCACTGGAACTGAAGCCTCACCAAGGAACAAGAGCTTGGGAACACTGCGCCTCAGGATGATTATTCCATGCAAGGTGCAAAGAAAACTAATGTTATTTATATAATATCTCCATCTGTTATTGGGTGGTGTGTTCATTCCCTGGCTGTAAGTTCATTCCCCTTACTCCAGAGAAAGTCCTCAAGTAAGGATGTTGACAGTAAGAAGGCAAGTTGCAGGCTCTCGTATCATGTGCCATGGGATGCTGACGCATTCAGAATCTCCACATATAAATTACCCTTAAACAGGCTACATCCTAGTTGGAGCCTTCATCCCCTTTTGTCCTGACTTATTGTAAGGATCCTCTCAGTGTTGTGGATGTCGTTTGTTTTTTGTTGTGGATGTCGTTTGTTTTTTGTTTGTTTGCTGGGGTGGAGGATGGGAGGGCAGAGGGAGAACAGAACACACAAGCTAGCAGGCAAAGAAGGAGAGTTGAAGAGACCACAGGACTGAAGTTTCCTGCAGTGTAGCAGAAGCTCAGATAGATAGAACCTGGGTCCTGCACATGGCAAAGCAGCATGATAGCCAACTGAGCTGTCTCGTCAGCCCTGTGAAGTGGGCTTCTAATTTCAGTCTCTCTTGTGCGCCACTGTCAGATATTTCTTTCTAAAACATGGTTCTAACTTGTTACTGCCTTTTTTAAAGCCTTCCTATGGCTTTGTCTGCAGAATTAAGTTAAGTGTTTTGGTCGATCTTTTCCTAACCATATTATGTACTATTTTTTGTACATATCTTGTATTTTGCTTAATACAAGCAATCACTATTCACCTCAAGACATAAAGTGACCTTGTTCACTTCTTCCGCTTCGTCACCATGTTGTAGTCTATTTCAAAGAGTACTTAGAGTCTTATAAGGAGATAGTTTTCTTCATGTGGATTTTCCTTTCATGTGTCCCCTTCTATACTTCCATAGCATAGAGCCCCTTCCACCAAAAAAAAAAAAAAAAGAACTATTATTCATGTCACATAAATAAGTTCAAAATCAAAGATTCACAAAGCTGCTCTGAAATTTTTCGTGACAGAATATCACAAGTTATAGGTGTTTTCCTTCAGGTATTGATGGAGATGACATGGATCCATTGCTGTGATGCTCTGAGTACTTTTGCCAGTAATTGTCCTGATTGTGCTTTCCTCAGTTTTGACTTTTTATTTTCTTTTTACTCTTCTTAAAATCAGTGTCTGTCTGCATATGTTGGCTTGCTGAAAAGAGGGATCAGCATTTGAATATAATTCAGAACAGGGTTAACTAGCCTCATGTGGAGACTGAATGAAAAACTTTGACCTCATTAACACCATGCCATTAACCAACAGTAAAGCGGGCATTTGTATGTGTGCACACATGTGTATATTTTTGTATGTTTTAATAAACAAAAAAGCAAGAAGAAATGATAAGGTTCTCCTGCTTCAAAATCTTCAATATGTATACAGCTGACTTTTATAGGATATG
The DNA here is from genome assembly GCF_950295315.1 of Erinaceus europaeus. NCBI lineage: Eukaryota > Metazoa > Chordata > Mammalia > Eulipotyphla > Erinaceidae > Erinaceus > Erinaceus europaeus. The sequence continues at coordinate 59,649,425 of NC_080177.1, forward strand.
CTAAAATAAGTAAACTGATAAAATGCATGTATGTCCTCATCCTCTTTTTTTTTTTAATTGACAAGCCTGACTCTAAAGTGTAGCCATACACAGGCACTGACACAACTTTTAGATATCACTAAAAGGCTATCTTTCTGCAGTGTATTAAGCAGCTGCTTGCATATGAGGATCTTGTTGTCCAGAGTGACAGCTGTATTTTCGCCTGTTTTGACATTGAGTCTGATCTGGGTGAATAGCTCATATCCATTAAAGTGCTATTACAACACTGAATGACTGCCAGAATACTTCCTGATCAATTTTAAAAGCCAGCTAGCTGTCATCAGCTAATCGCAACAGCAAAAAACAAATCTTTGGGGAATAAAATGAGATTTTTAAACATTTTTAAGGCAGTGTATCAAACATAATCCCTAAAAATTTGTTTGAATAAGAATTACAAACCATAGAAATGGAAAGGTAGAAATAATATTTTCTGCACTTTGAAACCTCTTATACTTGCATATTGGCAGTCAATCTGAACGACTCCTTAAATTTACCATTTTGACAATCACTAAGTTTGAACTCCTGCCATTAGATAACTTAATAAAGCAGCACTGAAAACAATCCCCACAGAGTGCAATTGTGCTCACCAGTAAATTTAGTTCTATAAAATTTAAGACTGAATTCAGTCATCTTTGCGTCTTTGCTTCAATGGTTGAAATCCAAGTGTTCTGGTTTACCTTTTCACTTTCCCCAACAGCCAGGAAATATGCATATTTTAAAGCTACAATGCTGGCATTTTAGATTTGCATTTATTAAGCACTGTCATAGGGAGGTAAAACTCACTGAGACAGTTAAGACCACTTGAATCATCAATTTAATTGGGGAAGTCCAATCAAAGTTGTAATTCCACCACCGTTATACTGACAATATCAACAAATACATAATGTATAAATTGGCACAATCCATCTGGAGGGCAAATACTTTAAAGATGTCATTTTTTTTTCTTTCAGTACAATTAATTACCTGGAATGATTGGTTAATGGGCAGTGCTCAGTCCTTTCCATGCAGTTTTGGTAGTCAGTCTTTTTACAGCACAATTATCCAGAAATCGCTCACAATGAGGAATGGATTTCCCCATGTGTAGAAATGGAATAATCCAAATCCCAACTACATTAGTAAGTTTCCTGGTCCTCAATTACTTCCCAGAACAAAATGTCTGAGAGTCCAAACAAAAGGCAAGCAATGATACTTTCCCAATTCATGTTATACAGAGTAAATAGTAAGTGGTGAATAATATATCCTGTGTTTTAAATCCTACAGATTATGTGTTGACTTAAGAAGAAAATCATTAATGAAAATAAATGGACTGATAAAAATAGTTATTCACTTTTAGAGACTCAAGAGCTCTCTTTAAGAAACTTGGACTTCTCATTTGGTACTAAATTGCAGTTTTGCAAGAGCAAAAGAGAATATTTATAGGGGGCCAGGCAGTGGTGCACCCAGCTAAGTGCACATAGTACTCACTATGCACAAGGACCTGAGTTCGAGCCCCTGCTCCTAGACTACAGGAGGTTAGCTTCACAAGCAGTCAAGCAGGTGTCTTTCACTCTCCCTCTCTATCTCACCTTCCCTTCTCAAATTCTCTCCTATCAAATAAAATAGAAAAAAAAAGAAAAGAAAAAAATGGCTGGCAGGAGCAGTGGCTTCAAGTAAAATCACTGAGTCCCAGTGATAACCCTAACGGAAAAAGAAAAAAAAAAGAGTGTGTGTACAATGATGTGAATATTCTTAACAAAACAAGGGAAGATACAAAATAAACCAGATGAACCCTTAGTGTATGCCTGAAAATAAAAGGTTACTAAGGAGATGGAAGTCAAAAAATGGAGAAGGCCTAGAATTTAGATTAACATTATACACAGAAGCCATATATACACATTATATAGAGTATAAAACAGCTCAAGAAAATAAATAAAGTGAAATTGGGTAATTGTAATAATAGCACCACCTATTGGCTCAGCAATAACCAACACAATAAATGTGCAAACTGAGAAATACAAAAAAAAAAAAAAAAAAAAACCGAAAAACCAGGAAATGACAACTCAAAAGGACAGAAATAAAACAGAAAGATCCAGGAAATTTAGATATAGAGGGACTATCAGAGAAAGACTATAGGATATTCAAAGTAAAATTCCATAAGGATAAACAGGAAACCCAACAAATGGAAAACCATATTTACACACTTCAGGTAAGAGGTTGATTTTAAACATCTATTTAAAAAACTCATAAAGCTCAACAAAAAGTAAAAGAACGGCCCAATAAAAAAAGTGGGCAGAAGATATGAATAGACAGTTCTCTAAAGAAGAGATACACCCGGCCCACAGACATGTGAAGAAATACTCCAATTCACTCATGCTTAGAGAATCTTTAAACAAATATAAATTCTTATGATCCAGCAATCTCACTCCTAGGCAGATACTCAAACGATATACTAACATTGATTTGAAGGGATATATACATTCCCTTTTTCATAGTGGCTTTATTCACACTAGCAAAAACTTTGAAACAACCAAAATACCCTCTGACACATGACTGGGTAAAAAAAGTTATAGGACATAAACTCAGTGAAGTATTATTCAGCAATAAAGAAACACATTATGTCCTTTGGGATAAAGTGGATGGAAGGATTATGCTTAGTGAAGCAAGAAAGGAGGTGAAGGGCAACTATAGAATGGTTTCACTTGTGGAATACAGAGAATTTAACATAGAAATGTAGAGAAAGTTGAGAAAGAAGAACAGAGAGGGAAACTCAAAGCAGGATTTGACTGAACTGGGAGCAGGGCACCAAAGTAAAAACCCTGGGTAAAGGGTGAGGATATATGTTCGGCTTCATGGGGCGGGTGGGGGGGAGGAATGGGACACAGTCTTTTGATGGTGGGAATGGTGTTTATGTACACTCATATTAATCTGTAGTCATATAAAACAGATAAAAACAACAACAACAAAAAAGAAATGTGGAGGAAAGTGTCAACCTATATTAAAGACTGTGGAAGAGCTATAGAGGTTATCTACTGAGTTGGGGTGTGGAAACAGACCTCTGGTGACAGGAATGGTGGGGGGAAAAGACTTTACTGTAAACCATTTAAAAAAAAAAAAAAGAAAAAGAGGGAGTCAGGTGGTAGTGCAGTGGGTTAAGCGCACGTAGCACAAAAGCACAAGGACCAGCTTAAGGATCCCGGTTCAAGCCCCCAGCTCCCCACCTGCAGGGGAGTCGCTTCACAGGTGGTGAAGCAGGTCTGCAGGTGTCAGTCTTTCTCTCTCCCTCTCTGTCTTTCCCTCCTCTCTCCATTTCTCTCTGTCCTATCCAACAACGACAACAATAACTACAACAACAAAACAACAAGGGCAACAAAAGGGAATAAATAAAATTTAAAAATATTTTAAAAAAGAAAAAAGAAAGAAAAAGAAAAGTTACTTCAAGCTGGTTAACTTAAATTTAAATCTCTCACATACACAGGCTTTTTTCTTTCTTTCTCTATCCCCATCTTTTTCTTTACTTGTTTTTGTTTGTTACTACTAGAGCTTCAATACTCTGGGCAGACTTTTCCAAATAGCTACTTGGAATTAACGAGAGGTGGGGGGTGGGAGGGAGAAGGAACCAGATGCCCTGTGATGGAGGGAGACTGTCACTTTGGTGACAGTCAAAATATACTAATGCATATTTTGAGGAGATGTGAAATTATAACCCTGAAACAATAGTTTTATAAAACAATATTTTTGTGGGACAGAAAGGAAAACACAAAGTAAAACTTGGACCAGTTTTGGTGTATTGCAAAGCAAAAGACTCTGGGGCAGGGGTGGTGGATGGTGGCGCAGGACCTAAGTTAGAGGGGAGAGTATTCTGCACACATCTGTCATAAGGAGGTAAGAAAATGCACCAAAGTGTCAACTAGACTTGTAAACCATTAGCTACCCCCACCTCATTAGATGATCTGACAAAATACCAAAAGCAAAGAAAAATAAATAAATAAAACTGTTACATAGAGGGGCTGGGCAGAGGCATGCCCAGTGGTGTGCACGTTAGTGTGCATAAAGACCTGGTTCAGGAACATGATCCCTGCCTGCAGAGGGGAGGGGAAAGAAAAAAGAAACTTGCACTTAAAAAAACAAATAGTTTTCTCCAGAATTTTTTGCTTTGTTTTGTTTTGTTTTGTTTGCCACCTGGGTTATCTCTACGACTTGGTGCCTATACTATGACTCTACCACTCTCGGTGGCCATTTTTCCTGCTCCCTCCCTCTTTTTCTATTTTATTAAATAGGACAGAGGGAATATGAGAGGGAGGAAGGGAAACTAGAGAGGGAGAGAGAAAGCTAGACACCTACAGACCAGCTTCACTGCTCGTGAAGCATCCCCCACCCCCTGCAAGTGGGGAACAGGAGCTTGAATCTGGGTCCTTGTGCATGGTAATATGTGCACTTAATCAAAAAAGCCACCTCTTGGCTTCCTTCTACAGACTATTAAATGATTTTCTTCATATCTGATCAAGGTATCCCTATGTTTTTACTTTTAAAAAAAATGGCCTCTCCTTTTGAGTCAGTTTCAGGCATTAACATTACTCTCACCCTAAGAAACTGACTACATGATGGCAAAGGTGAAATCCTAGTTTTAAAGTAAATTCTACTTTGTCAAATTCATTTCTGATCCTTAGGACCGACCCCTTCCGTCTAGCCCTATCAATAAGCTAGCTCTCTATTCTTCTAAGGCTCCAGGCCCTTACTCATTTCTGCCTTTGTATATATTGTGTTCTCTGCCTAAATGATTTTCTGGTCACTTCCACTTACTCAAACTTACTTCTTCAAAATATGTTCCTTATCAGTTTCTCTGTGGAGCTTTCTTTGATTTTTCCAGGTAAATGTATTTTTTTTTCTTTTTTTTGATCCCCATAAATAGTGTTCCTCTAGTAGTTGTATACAGTCATTCCAGGTCAGAACATACAAGTGACAATATTATTTGTTTCTCTCTCTGCTTATGTCAACTTCCATGGGAACTAAGTTCTGATAAAAAAAAAAAAGAAAGAAAGAAAACTCAGCTCAAACATATCCCAGATGACAAAAAATTATCTCACACTGAGAACTCAACATAAAAAGAAAAAGCAGCAGCAGAATTTCAATTCTACTATCAAGTTCACTTTTGTGGTGGGCTTCACATGTGTTGTTGTTGTTTTATTAATTAGTCCCACCACTCTACAAACTTTCTTCTAAAGCGGAATCATCAAAATCCATCTATCACAGTTTAAAAAATAGCAAGCAGCTGGGTGAGCAAAGCAACTCACCTGGATAGTGGGGCTCATCTGCCATGGACATGACTAAGGTTCAAGCCTGACCTCCATAGCACTGAAGGAAGCTTTGGTGCTATGGTGTTTTTCCCTCTCTCACTCTCTGCCTGTGTCTATCTGAAAAAGTCATTCAATAGTAGTGAAGCCCTAACAATGACAAAATAAATATATATATGGGGGGGTGGGGTAATCAGCTCTAGTCACAAAATACAACTTAGAAATAATAAAACTGTTTATGAATTAGAAGCAAAACTGCAGAAAATTATCTCAACTTTTTCAAAACGATACACTACTCTCAAATGTAAAACCCATGTTTGGGAGATAGAACTGTATGTATTCTTCCCCTTTAAAATAGAAAAGGAAGGAAGGAAGGAAGGAAGCAAGGAAGCAAGGAAGCAAGGAAGGAAGGAAGGAAGGGAGGGAGGGAGGAAGGGAGGAAGGGAGGGAGGAAGGGAGGAAGGGAGGGAGGGAAGTCCCGTGGTAAGCACAGCAGGTTAAGTGCAGGTGGCTCAAAGCGCAAGGACAGGCATAAAGATCCCTGTTCCAGCCCCCAGCTCCCCACCTGCAGGGGTTTCACCTCACACGTGGTGAAGCAGGTCTGCAGGTGTCTATCTTTTTCTCCCCCTCTCTGTCTTCCCTTCCTCTCTCCATCTCTCTGTCCTACCCAACAATGACGACAACAATAATAACTACAACAATAAAGCAAAGGCAACAAAAGGGAATAAATAAATATTTTTAAAACGAAAGATAAAAAAGACAAAGACAAGGTTCCCTAGAGACAGAAGTGTTACGTGCAGCATGGTCTCAACCAGAAGACAGGACAGACATTTGTCCCCAACAAACTGCAGAAATTTAAGAGAACAAGTGGTATGCTGTGAGCAACTATGAGTTTAATGAACACAGTTTACGTTGGATTGAGAACTCTACCACGTATGTTTTTGTTCTTCTATATGTTGTACAGTTATCAAGCAGCATAGAAGAGATGGTGCAGGGAAAGGCTGCCACTGAGGTCAGCTGCTCAGCACAAGTGAGTTCAGCCTCCCCAAGTCCTGCTTAAGATATGTATATTGCTTGTAAATTCCTTGTAAATTCACATTAAAAAGGACAACACAGGATGGAGAGGAATCAGTAATAGAGTTGCTGACAGCCAAGCACTAAATCATATAATACAGAAAACAAATGTAGATGGCTTTTCAGTGAACGTTCATAAAATAAAATAAGACCTTCAACCAGGCAAAATTAAGTGGAAGTTGGCCTACTATAATATCAAAGACCAAAAAATAAAGTGAAAGTTAAAGAGAGAAACCACAATTTAACCTGATCTGAATAAGTAGTTAACCAGGCATTACGTACTTAAGAGATTATTTTTTTAATAAAACTATTTTTAGCAACCCAGTAACTCACTATACCCATGCATATTGAAAGAAAAGGGAGGGGATAAGAAAAAAGAGAGAAAGAGAAAGAAAAAAAAAAGACTGGAAAATGAGGATTAAAAATGAGAGCACAGCTTTTCCAAAGATTCCTATTTCTCCTGATTCAGTGCCCAAACACGTCTTTCTCTGAACTGCCTTGCTATTTTTGCCAAAAGAGAAAACTTAATTTTCCATCTATGTGAACTCCTAGAAGAGGAAGGAACAGGAAGATTACTCAATTCAGCCCAAGAAAAAAAAGAGCCCTTGTGCATATCTCCAAATGGCTGGCAGTGACCCAAACCCCTGCCAACGCTGGTAGTCCAGTCTGGAGGTTATGATCTGACCCAGGAATTATAAGCATTTTGCTAACCTTCTTTCACTGGGTCAACGAGAGAAAACGATACACTTAATGGCAGGAAGGAAGGAAGGAAGGAAGGAAGGAAGGAAGGAAGGAAGGAAGGAAGGACACGAAACACATCACATTTAGCACACCCCTTTCCCTGAGCTGGCAGGTCCTACAGAGTCCATGGAATTTACTGCAAAGGATTAAGCCTTGCTGGACTCTAATGAGAGGAACAGCTTCAGTGCTACAGAGGGGAAAATGAAGAAGAGAGTCACAGGGAAATAACAAAGAACTCTGAGTTCTGAATCAAGAAGCCAAAACTGCCTTTATTTGCAGAAAGTGGCAAATAACAAAATCAAATTTTAAAGTTAAGAATATTTTAAACATATTAAGATTTTATTCAACTCTCTGATGGACCAGTTTACTACCATTGAAAGATTATGAAATAAATGTTAAGTCCGAACTGGGAGCAAGAGAATAAGAAGTCCATTGTGAAGACTGACTAAGTGGAAAAAGTAAGATTTTAGATGTCCCTAATACTCTATTTCTCAATGGGAGGGAGGGGTAAGAAAAGAAAACTAGAAGAGTACATGAACATAGAACCAACGGGGTGGGGTGGATTCAGATTGCTGCTGGCATGTTGGTATGTGGGCTTATCAACACAGAAGTGACTTCTCCCTCAATGAGTCACATGAATTGAATAGCTACTAGAGGTCAATCTGTGTTCCAGGCAGCGAGTACAATAAGGAATCATAAACTCAGAGTGAGTCCTGGCCCTCAGAAATCTTAGATGCTCAGGAAGGAAAGAAGACCTGGAAAACACTGAATATGAGGTATATAAAAACTCCTATTTATGAGGGTCAAGCGGTAGCGCAGTGGGTTAAGCGCACATGGCACAAAGAGCAAGGACCTGCACAGGATTCCGGTACAAGCCCCCGGCTCCCCATCTGCATGGGGGTCACTTTACAGGTGGTGAAGCAGGTCTGCAAGTATCTATCTTTGTCTCTCTCTCTCTCTCTCTCTCTCTCTCTATATATATATATATATATATATATATATGTCTTTCCCTCCTCTTTCGATTTCTCTATGTCCTATCCAACAACAACAACAACAGCAATAACAACAATAACCACAATAATGATAAAACAACAAGGACAACAAAAAGAAAAAAATGGCCTCCAGGAGCAGTGGATTTGTGGTGCAGACACCGAGCCCCAGCAAGAACCCTGGAGGCAAAAAAAAAAAAAATCTCATATCTAAACTCTAGGCACTTGATAAGATTTCCTAAAAAGCACTGTCTAGGCTGAGGCTTGACAGAGGAACAGAATCCAACCACAGACTAGTAGGAAGGAAGTGCTTGGTATTTGCACTAAATAGTAGTTAACTGAGAAAAATCAATTTGATTACATAAACCACATGACACAGTGAGTTTCATATGACACAGAGAAAGGAATGAGGGAAAATGAAAGGAATGAAGAAAGAGAAACAGACGGAGAGAAGCCATAGCACCATTCCTGCATAAGCAGAATCAGATCAAACCTGCAGCCTCAGCCAAGCAAGTCCTGAGCTCTACCATCTAAGTCATTTTCCTACTGCTCAATTATCTCAGTTGTATGTGTCCATCTAAAAAGTCAAGATATGATCTGAAATTCTGTCCCTTTCTGAGTGGCAAAAGTAGTGTCTGGGCTGATATTAGAAGAGAAAGTGAAGACAGGGTGGAGGATAAAATAACTCATTCACTCCAACTTCAAAGCAGGGGAAATAGTATAATGGTTATGCAAAAAAAAAAAAAAAACACACTTTGATGCCTGAGGCTTCAAAAGTCCCAAGTTCGATGCCCAGCACCACCATAAGCCAGAGTCCAGCAGTGCTCTGGCAAATACATAAAATAACTGTAAATTTAAAAAATTAAACTCCAAATATCTTTTGTTCAAATCCCTGTGTGCCCTACTCAGTGACTCAGAAAGCCTGAAAGAGTTTGCTGTTACGTCTTAGCCTGGCAGATTTGTTCTGAATGACTCTCCTTACAGAGGAAAGCCCTCAACCAGTGCTTAGATGGTTTCTATGGTGTGGTATAGATTAGGCACAATAAGTAGCATATATTTATAAGTGTGCCTCATGCCTGATACAAGTATTATGTATTGAATTATTACAACAACTTTACAAGGTATATTTTATAGTCTTATTTTCCAGATGTGGAACAAGACTGAGAAACTTAAAGTGCTCCACCCAAAATCTCATAGCCAGTAAGTGGTAAAAACAGATTTGTCAGGAGTCAGTCGGTAGTGCAGTGGGTTAAGCGCAGGTGGCTCAAAGAGCAAGGATCAGTGTAAAGATCTCGGTTCCAGCTCCCCACCTGCAGGGGAGTCACTTCAAAAGCTGTGAAGCAGGCCTGCAGGTGTCTCTCTTTCTCTCCCCCTCTCTATCTTCCCCTCCTCTCTCCATTTCTCTCTGTCCTGTCCAACAGAGATGACAGCAATAACAACAACAACAACAATAACTACAACAATTTTTTTAAAAGGGCAATAAAAGGGAAAATAAGTAAATATTTTTAAAAAAAACAGATTTGTCTGATTCCAAAAGCCTATACTAAAAATCAATTAAATTAGCTGCCCTCCTCTCTGCAAAACCTGTGATCATTGCAGAGGTATCAGTGTTCTGTGTGTTCTCTCTCTCTCTCTCTCTCTCTCTCTCTCTCTTAAGCTTATTACCTTTAAATCTATGAGATACATGTCTTTTCTATCGTTCATTCATTCACTCATTCATTGTAATGAAAGAGGTACAACAAGAAAGATATATAGACTAGAGCACTGCTCAGCTCTGGCTTATGATAGTGCAAGGAATTGAACTAGGACTTGAAGCATCTGTCAGCAGGAATCTTGTTTTTATATCATCATTGAAAGAGAAGCAAGTCTGGAAAACACCAAAGGAAGCCAGGCACTTTTTCTCTTATCTGAGAGAGAAGAGAGTAAAAAGGAGGACACTCGGAAGCAGTAACAGGTGCAGGTCTGACTAAGAGAAAGTGAAGGCAGAAAAATAGAAAAAGAAATGGGGGAGAAGTATATATAGACATGTAGATAGTTTAGTTGTAAACTCAACCCATATCTAGAACCCTGGGAAAACTACCGCAGGTTCCCATGAAGAGGATGAGGACACAGAACTCTGATGGTGGGAACATTATGGAATTTATCCTTATCTTATAATTTTGTAAATCAGTATTAAGCCACTAACAAAAACTTAAATATATACATATCAAATATAAACAAGGATCATCCAGGGGTCAGGCAGTAGCACAGTGGGTTAAGCACACGTGGAGCAAAGGTCCAGCATATGGATCCCAGTTCAAGCCCCCGGCTCCCCACCTGCAGGGGAGTCGCTTCACAGGCGGTGAAGCAGGTCTGCAGGTGTCTATCTTTCTCTCCTCTTCTCTCCATTTCTCTCTGTCCTATCCAACAACAAACAACATCAACAATGGTAATAATAATAATAATAACCATAACGAGGCTACAACAACAAGGGCAACAAAAAGAGGAAAAAATGGCCTCCAGGAGCAGTGGATTCATGGTGCAGGCACGAGCCCAGCAATAACCCTGGAGGCAAAAAAAAAAAAAAAAAAAAAAAGATCATCTGCAATCTTAACATTCTGTATTATTTTCTATGCACATTTTGCTATGTTTCTTTCTGGATTCCTATGTGTATTTATTAATATATGTGTATTTTAAAATTAGACCAAAATTATAAACACATTTTTATAACTGGCTATTTTCATTTAGCAATTTATTATATCTTTTCCTTGCAATCTCAATAGTATTTAAGGACAAGGCATTCAATTAATGAAATGTGCCCTTATCCTATGAAACTGCAGTGTGCAGGTTGGTAGTCAATATCCATATGTGACTGTTTAAACAAAAGAGCTCAAATGTGTATAACTAAACTGGTCTATTCAAAAGGCATACTACAATTACTCGCCTAACAAAAACATACTAAATACCTGTTTTTCCTATAATTTATCCACACTGTGACCGTCCAAGTGTAAAATCAATGCCTTATCCATATTTTCACCCTCTCTTTCATGTCTGATTCACAGTAAATGTCTAATACATGTTTGCTGAATTAACCTAAACGTATGCCAATCTGAGTCTTTCTGGATAATAAAGGCAAGGCTAACACATGGTGAATTTCTGTTTAGTTCAAATATAGATTTGTAATAAACAAATACAATTTCCCAACTTTAATCTAAATATTTGTGAATAGGCACAAAACAGCATCAAGACAAAAATCTTATCTCAGTTTTTCATACAAATCTTCTATCAATATTTCATATAGAGACCAGGGAAAAATGTTTCCCTAGAACCACAAACTACTGAAGGATTTAAATGTCTAATGTGAAGGGGATATATTCTGAATATGTTACCAGTGCTACATCCAGGTTATTATAAAATCCACCTTTATAATGCATTTTGAGAATGCATTAGGTATGACAATAATTGTTAACAGCCTACAGATCCATTTCCAACTGCAGAAAGCATCAACACTTGTCTGAAAAAGGTGATTCTGACTCAAAGTAAAATTAGGAAATAAGATACAAAGAAGAAATATGGAGATTAGGTCACACCTTCCAATGAAAGAAATATTCATTCCAAAAGTGATGTCACGGGTCAGCTTTGAATCCCAGTGTAAGGTTAACATTTTGTCTCACTGGAAAAAAATGAATTTGACCTTGTAATATTTATATCACACAAAAACTACCACAGACAGATCTCTTTTTGAAAGCTTTCAGATTGCTCCTTGTCAAAGCGTCTGTCACAGAGATGTGAAAAATGATCTTAACTGGTAGCCATATTTGATGGTGACAGCCCAGAGGACAGGACTGAGAAGGGTTTCAGACTATAATCCCCTATTTTTGAAACCCTTATTTGCCACATCTTGTTATGTGTACCTGGAAGAGTACAGAGGACTCAGTGGAAGTCCTTGGATAGAACTGAGTCTTTTTATTTCCAGAGACCCCTTGTAATACACCTAAAACAGACTTCCTAGCTTCTTCCAACATGAAGACCCCCAAATCTCATCTGCTATATTCTTACCTTTAGGTTCCTAATTATCAAACAATTTGTCCTGATTTATATCTTATTGCCTTTCAATCACCAAGTTGCAGATGCTACCATGATGCCAACCTGACTCCCCTGGGCAACAACCTCACCAGTGTACCCAGGAACCCCATCTCTCTGGACCCCTGTCCCTCTAGAGAAAGACAGAAACAGACTGGGGGTATGGACTGATCTGCCAATGCTCATATCCAAGAGGGAAGCAATTACAGAAGCCAGACCTTCCACCTTCTACACCCCATAACAATCATGGACCAATACTCCCAGAGGGATAAACAATAGGAAAGCTTCCAGTGGAGGAGATAGGATGCCAAACTCTGGTGGTGAAAATTGTATGGAATTGTGCCCCTCTTATCCCACAATCCTGTCCATCATAATTAAATCACTAATAAAAAAAAATTAAGAGAGAACTGATTCTATTTATAAAGTCCTTAGCAGCCCTGGATTAAATTTTTAAAGGTAAAGAACTTTGTTAGCACTCAGAAAAGGAAAAGACACACACATATCCCAACTTCTGACTAACATGGCAATTCACTACAAAACAGTCACAGTATGAAAGATTTCTGAGCACAACAGCAACAAATAAGCTATCATAATAATTCTACTTCTATGACTGTTGGTAGTAAAATATATTCTTTATCCCTATACAAATGTATAACCAGTTAGTGGAAAGAAAGCATTGCAACATAAAAACAGCTCTGCATTTGGGTTGGGCAGTGGGACACCCTCTGTAGGGCAGGTTATCATGCTGAAGGACCCAGGTTCAAGCCCCTGATCGTGTCACACCTTAAAGGGAGAAGCTTCACAAGTGGTAATTATTTTATAATTCTCCAAATGCTTCTCTGGAATGGTTATAACTATCAGCTGCATTCTGTAGGTGGCCAAATGGAGCTAAATGTTCATATGACCTGCTCAAGGTCATGCAGTTAGTCTGCAAGAGATCTGTGATTTGAACCCAGACTTCTTTGGTCCCCAAAACCAGCACTCTTCAAATATATAACTATATCACCTCTCACTTAAGATGATAAATACACTATCTGATTATAAAAGTTAAATGGCATTGGAAGAAAACAAAATATGCATAAAATATGCATTGATCTATGAACACTGGGGATGAGCAGTGATGAACCCAGTTAAGTGTAACGACCCAGGTTCCAAACCCCACTCCCCACCTGCAGGGGCACACCTCACCAGCACTGAAGTAGGTCTGCAGGTGTCTCCCTTTCTTTCTCCTTCTCTATCACCTTCTTCTCCTCTCAATTTCTCTCTATCCTATCCAATTAAAAAAATAATAAAGAAAAAAATAGAGAGAAATGACTACCAGGAATAGTGGATTCTAGTTCTGCACTGAGCCACATCGTTAACCCTGGTGGCAAGAAAAAAAAAATCTATGTACAACTATGTACATAGCAGCACTTTTTATAAGAGGCCAAACTTGGAAGCAACTAAGACATCCAACAGCCAATTAATTATGAAAGCTGTGCTATTCATACACAATGGAATACTACTCAGTTGTTAAGAATGATGAAGTTGTAGGAGACAGCATAATGATTATGTGAAGAGACTCTCATTCCCGAGGCTCCAAAGTCCCACCATAAACCAGAGCTGAGTAGCACTCTGACAAAAAATAAATAAATAAATTCGTGTGCCTCATCTTGGGTGAAACATGAAGAAATCATGGGAAGTGAAATAAGCCAAAAAGAGAAGGAGGAATACCAGAGGATCTCACTTATAGATGGATTTTACGATATCAGGACAGTGTAGGAGAAGCTGAATGGAACTGACAGTGAATAATGCTTATTGATTTAAGTAAGGAAGTGAGGATGATTTCATTCATGAGTGGACTATAGAGACTTGAAACACAGGAACTTGAAAAAATATATTCATATACTTCTAACTCATATCTATGACATGGGGAGACCTGTGGTGATTACCACTTGAGAGGAGTGGGGGAACAGAACTTTGGTGGAGGGAGTGGTATAGAATGATATTCCCATCATCTTATAATCGTGTAAATGCCTATTAAATCATTAGCAAAGTATAATAAAAAAAGAAAGAAATCAGGACAAAATGGGAAGAGATAAAGTGAAACGTGGGACTGTGTGGGGTGCATTGCGCCAAAGCAAAGGACTCTGGGAACAAAGGGGCAGGGAAAGAGTGGAAGAGGGGTCTTGATGTTCTGGCACATGATAGTGAAAAAGAATCTACGTTTTGGATGCGAGTGTTTTACAGATAACTATAATAGGGAAATGGGAAATTGTACCCATATGTCAACAGTTGTACTAAAAACCATTAGCCATCCCCCTACCCGCCCAATAAAATGATTTGGATGGGGGGATGGTATTGATTTCTTTATTCTTCAGAACGCATCTTTCTGGTATCATAAGTTTTACTCCGTATTGGGTATTGTCAAGGCATAATCATTTAAACAAAAAAAATGCAAATACAATTACTGAAATGATGTCATTGTAACTGGTTTGGGGATGTAGGTATAACTCAGTAGTAGAGTACACTCTATATGACTGAAACCCAGGGTTCAAACCCACACCCAAATGAACAAATGATATGTGTTAGTCCTAGAAATCAACTTATTTACAAAAATAATTGTAATGTGTGTGCTTAACCAGGTGTGCTATGGCCTGGCCCCTACAAACATAATTGTTTGTTTCTTTCTGTTGAGTTAAGTTTTATCCTTGGAAAGGATAAGCAGAAGAAGTCTCCATACATACAGCAAATTTAAAGAGTTTCATGAAACCAGCTGCTTTAAACAGGGTTGTTCTGAGGACATTGTTCATATCTATTCAAATAGACCCCAGCCAGACCAAAATGTTAATCTGTCACTCCTAACTGATCCTTTACAAAACCTTGGACCACTGCTTACAAAAGGAATGTAGTTTATTACAGTTGTTGCACTCCAAATGAATATTGATTTCAATCTCCAAATGCTATGAAAGGACTTGCATCAATTACACAGTACATCAGAGTCATAATGCAAGTTACCTAGTTCCAATGATGCACACAGCAAATCAATCATTCACTTTCACACACCTTTGAAGAGACACCAGCCACCATGAGCTTCCTTTATCTAAACCTTAAAATAAGCCATGCAGTGCAAAGTGGTGATAGAAAAGGAAGCCATCCCCAGTTTTTTAAGAGGCTCAGGCTACTGTCAGAAAGCCATTATAATTACTCCTTTTCAAGTGGGCTGTGTGTTAATACAAATACATATGGGGGGAGGGGGAGATGAAGCCTTAATGACAGCATTATGAGGGGAGGTTTCTCCTTTACATTATTTATTTATTCAATGGAAAATTATTTGGCAATTATGATAAAGCAACCAGACGACAATGACTTTCTTTTGAATCACTAATTAAAATGCTGATTGCCTGTGGAGTGAGATGTGCAGTTATGGTCAAACAAGAACTTTCATTGTGCTAAACAGCTTGGGCTGGCCTGACACCTGGCTGGGATGGGGAGGGTGTGCATCAAGCCCACTTTACTACTTACTGAAATCAGACTCATTTTTAATCAGCAAAATACGAGCATAAAGTTACAAATGTGGATGAGATAATAAGATAGCCAGTACTATTAAAATATTTTTTAAAGAAAGAAAATCCAGGTTTTCAAATTAACAACTTGTACAGTCTGAGTATATTTGATACATATCAAATGGCTTTTGATGCGAAAGCTATTTCTTCTAAGTGTGTGTACTTCTTGTGTTAATTTCTCAACAAGCTACCTTATGTACATACAGATGTCAAATAAAATGTCACCTTCTTAACATAACTGTTCTTTAAACACAATTTCAAATGACTGCTATTCAATAACAGAAGAAATATCTTTCAACTAATTATGAGGAGGAAATTTCCTTTATGTAATGTTATGAATTCAATTCTTTTAACTTTACCAAAATTATGCTTGTTCCCAATAACACTGGAACAATTTCAAAATAAAGAATACATTTTAGTTTATCTGCAAATCATTTATGTCCCAAATGTCAAATATAATTATAAAATTAAAGAAGACCAGTAACTTATGTCAGTAATATTCAACATTAAGAAATCCACTTTTTAAAGTTTCAGTCTCTTCCACAATGATTTTTTTTTGTTTGTTTTTTGTTTTTTTGTTCTGCACTGTCATACGTCTGACCACATACTCTGGCCAACTTTTTCATTCAAGCAGAGAGAGCAAGGGGAGAGGAGGAGGGGGCAGATAGATATAAACACAAAGTGAGGGAGAGATTCCACAACATTAGATGTTCTCCCAGTGCAACTGTGAGAACACCCCACATGGTACCAGGGCTTACACTTCAGCCCTGAGTATGGAAAGCAGGTGTTCTCCCAGTGAGGTATCTCTCTGGCCCAAGAATTATAATTCTTACATCTAGAAATAGAGTGGTCCTCCACTATCAGTTCAATTAGATTGTTCTTCAAAGAATCAAAGATTCCTGCCTCTGTCATTAAGTGGAGGAGACAATATTTACCATCTTAAAAAGCAGAGGATCCCACTTCTGAAAGGGCCTCAAGGTTGCAAAAAACCTAAATGTCAAATTAGTATTTTTATAATTTCTACCTCCGAAACCCTTTTATAGCATTCAAGCAATGCAGAAAAAATTTTTAAGTGCCACAGTATGCTACATTAAAAAGGGGGTTCACCCCACCTCTCCAGAACCCCACCCCACTAGGGAAAGAGAGAGAGACAGGCTAGGAGTATGGATCAACCTGCCAATGCCCATGTTCAGCAGAGAAGCAAACCTCCCACCTTCTGCACCTCATAATGACCCTGGGCCCATGCTCCCAGAGAAATAAAGACTAGGAAAGCTATGGGGGTGGGGGGAGATGGGATACGGAGTTCTGGTGGTAGTGGTGGGAACTGTGTGGAATTGTACCACTCTTATCCTACTATCTTGTTGATATTTCTTTATTTTATAAGTAAATTAATAATAATTTTAAAAGGGGGGTTCACAGGGCTACCAGCCCTAGAGTAAATAAGTAGTAGTATATTTCTCCTACATAAAAGAAAACTTTTCCAAGTAAAATAAAAATAATTTTCTAAGTAAGCACATCTAGATTTTATTGATTTATTTATTTAAAATGTCACCAGGTATATCCACTGCTCCAGGTAATCAGTAATTTTTTCCTTTCTACTTGATAGGACACAAAGACGTTGAGAAGGGAAAGGAAGATAGGAAGAGAGAGAAATAACTGCAGCCTTGCTTCCCTGCTACAAATGAAGCTTTCCCCCTGCATGTGGGAACCAGGCCCTCCAGAAATCTTAAATAGCTGTCATCATTCCTTCAAGTGTTCTGCTTTTCCAAACTTAACTCTAATTCTCCCACCTAGTCTCTGTTCTTGTGTCCATCCTCCACAATCTCTTCTCCTCACAAATGGCTGGAGAAAATAAAAGAGAAAGGATACACTCCAGATGCAGTCATACTGTCTGACTGTTTTTCTGTTTTTAATTTTAATGATAAAATAAAATTTTAAAGATAAAATAGTATGACGTATTCATCTCATATTCAAATAAAATACCTAGAAAAACTTTACACAAATGTACAGAAGTGTAAATTCTAGATCTAGTGCTTGTAGATCTCATTATTCTAGCCCATTATTAACCCTGGGAATACTCATGTGATGTTAATTAATCTCTGTAAACCTTAGTTTTCTAATATGCTTAGCACTATAAATTCTAAATATCATTAATGAAATGTCTGTCAAGTGCTAATTGAGTGCTAAGAGTCCATA
Organism: Erinaceus europaeus; assembly: GCF_950295315.1. NCBI lineage: Eukaryota > Metazoa > Chordata > Mammalia > Eulipotyphla > Erinaceidae > Erinaceus > Erinaceus europaeus. Next base: position 59,667,341 of record NC_080177.1, read on the forward strand.
CACAGATATGTTCTATTACCTATAATCTCACATGTACAAATCAAATACAGAGAAGCTTAATAATCTTCTCAAAATTACGTGGGGAGAGGAAGATGGCGGCCTGAGAAGTTGCTGACAGCGAGCGCTCTGACCGCATCGTCGGCAACGGTAGGATTTTCTGCCTTTAGCAGGCCAGTTAATAAAGGGTGACACCAAAAGTGAGTACAGTTTAATTTGGGTTAAGAATTAGAGTAAAGGTGACACAGACTAGCGGGGCTCCAGAATTCCCAGGTCGCCGGGCAAGGAGAGTGCGCCGGGCATTGTCCTCCGCCCGCCCAGGAAGGCGGCTCCTCCGGCCGGTTGCAGAGCGCGGCGGGCAGAGGACCCGGAGAGAGCACTTTAGCTCGGGGGCTTCCTCTTGGGAGAATCCAGGGTCCACCGCGACCCTGAGAGCAGATCCAAAGACTTCTTGAGTATAGCTCTCATTGGATCAAAGGATTTGGAGCTAGTTTTCATTTTTGAGAAATCCTTTAAAAAACTCTGGAGGGGGGGGGTTTCCCGAAAGATGGCGCACGGAGAAGCTGCTAGCCTTTGAGCTTCGGACACATCTCGTGTAAACAATAGGATTTTCTGCCTTTAGCAGGCCAGCCAATAAGGGGCCATAGCGATCATACCAAGGAGGTGTCTATAACTTAATTTGGGTTAAGAATTAGAATAGGGGAAAAAAATTCTTTTTTCTTCCTTTTAATTTTCAAGCATACATCCTTCCCGCCGCCCCCCCCCCCCCCCATAAGCAGTGCCTGGGACCAGCTATTAGCAGGATACCCCATACCACCAAACAGGTTTTTTTTTTTTTTAAACTCACTGATACACATTTGGGGAGTTCCTCGCACTGCTCTTTAATTACAACCCTTCTTCTTATCTTCTCCCTTTTCTCTCTCTTATCTCTCTCTATCTCTTTTTTTTAATTTTTTATTATTATTTTTTTTTATCTTGTCATACACTTCTTTCTTCTTTGCCTTTCTGAATTTGTGAATTACTTTGGGGAAGAAATCTGACCCAGAGTGGACTCTCTATGTGTGTATCTCTGCTCTAGTTCCCTTTACACTCTTGTTACCCCTAGAATATACACTGGATAGTAGATTTGCATAACTGTATATTCTTGCTATCCTCTCTTTCTTTTCTCTTTCTTCACTGGGATTTGGTTACTATTTTTTCACGGACTGGAGAAATTTTTTGGCTAACTGGTAACGATTAAACTCCTTCAATACTTACTTCAGTTGCTACTGTAATTCCGGAGGTTGGTGAGTACAATTGTCATAAAGGTATTTAGTACAGTGTTACTTGTGCTCAAAACACAACAACTGAGGAACAACAGAGCATTAAAAAAAAAAAAAGAGAGAAACACATAAATAAAAAAAAAATGGGTAGATTAAAAACAAATAAAACTGCTACCCCAATGAATGAAGACAAGAGCCCAGAAGAAACCACAAATCAGTCAGAAGTAACCATAGATAAGAAAAGTATGCAAGCAATAATAAACTTATTAATCACAGAAATGAAAACAACATTGGAAGAAAGGAATGGCAGTATTAGGGAAACAACAGTTGAGACCCCCAAGGAAAATACTGATTATCTTGAGACAATTAGAGAACTGAAAGCTGAAATAGCTGTAATGAAGAAAGAAGCTGAGGCAAGGGAAAGCAGACTAACAGAAGCAGAAAACAGAATTAGTCAGACAGAGGATGAGTCAGAGAAAACTAAGAAAGAGGTGAAAGAGCTTAAAAAGAGATTGAGAGACACTGAAAACAACAACAGAGACATATGGGATGATCTCAAAAGAAGTAACATTCGTATAATTGGCCTGCCAGAGGAAGAAAGAGAGGAAGGGGAAGCAAACATTCTAGAGGAAATAATACAAGAAAATTTCCCAGACCTGAATAACAGAAAGGATATCAAGGTGCAAGAGGCCCAGAGAGTACCAAACAGAATCAACCCAGACCTGAAAACACCAAGACACATCATAGTCACAATGAGAAGAAGTAAGGATAAAGAAAGGATCCTAAAGGCTGCAAGAGAGAAACAAAAAGTCACATACAGGGGAAAACCCATAAGACTTTCTGCAGATTTCTCAACTCAAACTCTAAAAGCCAGAAGGGAGTGGCAAGATATCTATCGAGCCCTGAATGAAAAAGGGTTTCAACCAAGGATAATATATCCTGCTAGACTTTCATTCAAGCTAGATGGAGGGATCAAAACCTTCTTAGACAAACAACAGTTAAAGGAGGCAACTATCACCAAGCCGGCCCTGAAAGAGGTACTAAAAGACCTCTTATAAACAAGAACATCACTATAATACTTGTAATATATCAGAGTAAACAAATTGTTTTTTAGAATAATGGCACTACAATACATTAAATCCATAATATCAATAAATGTCAATGGCTTAAACTCACCCATCAAAAGGCACAGGGTGGGGGGATGGATCAGAAAACATAACCCAACCATATGCTGCTTGCAAGAATCCCATCTGTCACAACAAGATAAACACAGACTTAAAGTGAAAGGATGGAAAACTATCATACAGGCTAACGGTCCACAAAAAAGGGCAGGAACAGCCATTCTCATCTCAGACACGATAGATTTTAAATTAAATAAAGTAATAAAAGATAGGCAAGGACATTACATAATGATTAGAGGATCAATCAGCCAAGAAGACTTAACAATTATTAACATCTATGCACCCAACGAGGGACCATCTAAATACATTAAACACCTACTGAAAGAATTTCAAAAATACATCAATAGTAATACAATAATAGTGGGAGACTTCAATACCCCACTCTCACACTTAGACAGATCAACAAAGCAGAGAACCAATAAAGATACAAGAGAATTGAATGAAGAGATTGACAGACTAGACCTCTTGGACATTTTCAGACTCCTCCACCCCAAAAAACTGGAATACACCTTCTTTTCAAATCCACACAACACATACTCAAGGATAGACCACATGTTAGGCCACAAAGACAGCATCAATAAATTCAAGAGCATTGAAATCATCCCAAGTATCTTCTCAGACCACAGTGGAGTAAAACTAACTTTTAACAACAAACGGAAAATTATTAAAAGACATAGAATTTGGAAACTAAACAACATGCTCCTTAAGAACCACTGGGTCAGAGACTCACTCAAACAGGAAATTCAAATGTTCCTGGAAACTAATGAAAATGAAGACACAACCTATCAAAATATTTGGGACACAGCGAAAGCAGTACTGAGAGGGAAACTTATAGCCATACAATCACATATTAAACACCAAGAAGAAGCCCAAATGAATGACCTTACTACACACCTCAAGGACTTAGAGGAAGAGGAACAAAGGAACCCTAAAGCAACCAGAAGGCCAGAAATCACTAAAGTTAGAGCAGAAATAAACAACATCGAAAATAAAAGAACCATACAAAAGATCAATGAAGCCAAATGTTGGTTCTTTGAAAGATTAAACAAAATTGACAAACCCCTAGCCAGACTCACCAAACAAAAAAGAGAGAAGACTCAAATTAATAGAATTGTAAACGATGCAGGAGATATCACAACTGGCACCACAGAAATCCAGAGAATTCTGCGAAACTTCTATAAAGAACTATATGCCACCAAGCTAGAGAATCTGGAAGAAATGGAACAATTCCTAGAAACCTATGCACTTCCAAAACTGAACCAAGAAGAACTACAAAATCTAAATGCACCAATCACAGACAAAGAAATTGAAACCGTTATTAAGAATCTCCCCAACAACAAAAGTCCTGGACCAGATGGCTTCACAAATGAATTCTACAAAACTTTCAGGAAACAGTTAATACCCATACTTCTTAAGCTATTCCATAAGATTGAAGAAACAGGAATACTCCCTCCCACCTTTTATGAAGCCAACATCACCCTGATACCAAAAGCGGATAGGGACAGAACAAAAAAGGAAAACTACAGACCAATATCTCTGATGAACATAGATGCCAAAATATTAAACAAGATCTTGGCCAACCGGATACAGCAACACATCAAAAAGATTGTTCATCATGACCAAGTGGGATTCATCCCAGGAATGCAAGGCTGGTTCAACATCCGTAAATCAATCAATGTCATTCATCACATCAATAAAAGCAAAGCCAAAAACCACATGATTATCTCAATAGATGCAGAGAAAGCCTTTGACAAAATCCAACACCCCTTCATGCTCAAAACTCTACAGAAAATGGGAATAGATGGGAAATTCCTCAAGATAGTGGAGTCTATATATAGCAAACCTACAGCCAACATCATACTCAATGGAGAGAAGCTGAAAGCATTCCCCCTCAGATCGGGGACTAGACAGGGCTGTCCACTGTCACCATTACTCTTCAACATAGTATTGGAAGTTCTTGCCATAGCAATCAGGCAAGAGAAAGAAATCAAAGGGATACAGATTGGAAGGGAAGAAGTCAAGCTCTCACTATTTGCAGATGATATGATAGTATACATAGAAAGACCTAAAGAATCCAGTAGAAAATTACTGGAAGTTGTTAGGCAATATAGCAAGGTATCAGGCTACAAAATCAATGTACAAAAATCAGTGGCATTTCTTTATGCAAACACTAAATCTGAAGAAGAAGACATACAGAAATCACTCCCATTTACTGTTTCAGCAAAATCAATCAAATACCTAGGAATAAAGTTGACCAAAGAAGTGAAAGACTTGTATACTGAAAACTATGAGTCGCTACTCAAGGAGATAGAAACTGATACCAAGAAATGGAAAGATATCCCATGCTCATGGATTGGAAGAATAAATATCATCAAAATGAATATTCTCCCCAGAGCCATATACAAATTTAATGCAATACCCATCAAAGTTCCACCAGGCTTCTTTAAGAGAATAGAACAAACACTACAATCATTTATCTGGAACCTGAAAACACCTAGAATTGCCAAAACCATCTTAAGGAAAAGAAACAGAAATGGAGGCATCACACTCCCAGACATTAAACTATATTATAAAGCCATCATCATCAAAACAGCATGGTACTGGAACAAAAATAGGCATACAGACCAGTGGAACAGAATTGAAAGCCCAGAAGTAAATCCCAACACCTATGGGCATCTAATCTTTGATAAGGGGGCCCAAAGGATTAAATGGAAAAAGGAGGCTCTCTTCAATAAATGGTGCTGGGAAAACTGGGTTGAAACATGCAGAAGAATGAAATTGAACCACTTTATCTCACCAGAAACAAAAATCAACTCCAAATGGATCAAAGACCTAGATGTCAGACCAGAAACAATCAAATACTTAGAGGAAAACATTGGTAAAACACTTTCCCACCTACACCTCAAGGACATCTTTGATGAATCAAACCCAATTGCAAGGAAGACCAAAGCAGAAACAAACCAATGGGACTACATCAAATTGAAAAGCTTCTGCACATCCAAAGAAACTATTAAACAAACAGAGAGACCCCTCACAGAATGGGAGAAGATCTTCACATGCCAGACATCAGACAAGAAACTAATCACCAAAATATATAAAGAGCTCAGCAAACTTAGCCGCAAAAAAGCAAATGACCCCATCCAAAAATGGGCAGAGGAAATGAACAAAACATTCACCACAGAGGAGATGCAAAAGGCTAACAAACATATGAAAAACTGCTCTAGGTCACTGATTATCAGAGAAATGCAAATCAAGACAACACTAAGATACCACCTCACTCCTGTAAGAATGGCATACATCAAAAAGGACAGCAGCAACAAATGCTGGAGAGGATGTGGGGACAGAGGAACCCTTTTACATTGCTGGTGGGAATGTAAATTGGTACAGCCTCTGTGGAGAGCAGTCTGGAAAACTCTCAGAAGGCTAGACATGGACCTTCCATATGACCCAATAATTCCTCTCCTGGGGTTATACCCCAAGGACTCCATAACACCCAATCAAAAAGAGGTGTGTACTCCTATGTTCATAGCAGCACAATTCATAATAGCTAAAACCTGGAAGCAACCCAGATGCCCAACACCAGATGAGTGGCTGAGAAAGCTGTGGTATATATACACAATGGAATACTATGCAGCTATCAAGAACAATGAACCCACCTTCTCTGACCCATCTTGGACAGAGCTAGAAGGAATTATGTTAAGTGAACTAAGTCAGAAAGATAAAGATGAGTATGGGATGATCCCACTCATCAACAGAAGCTGACTAAGAAGATCTGAAAGGGAAACTAAAAGCAGGACCTGATCAAATTGTAAGTAGGGCACCAAAGTAAAAACCCAGTGGTGAGGGGTAGGCATGTAGCTTCCTGGGCCAGTGGGGGGTGGGAGTGGGCGGGAGGGATGGGTCACAGTCCTTTGGTGGTGGGAATGGTGTTTATGTACACTCCTAGCAAAATGTAGACATATAAATCAGTAGCTAATTAATATGAGAGGGGGAAATCAATTGTATGTCTCAAAGTTTCTCAAAAGACAAACTGAATCTTTTTAATATATAGGCTATGTATTTGATATGCGGACTCTCTCAAAAGCCTAGACCAAGTAGATGAGAAGCTTCCAATAGCACAGCTATATACAAGATACTGGGTACTGTCCAGCAAACCATAACAAAGGGACTTTTCAAAGTTAACCCAATTAACAAATAATGTGATGATAATATTAACTATTGATTGTCTTTTTGAACCCTAAGACAGCAGGAACCTCACATCTTCACTATAGAGCCCCTACTTCCCCCAGTCCTGGAACCCCTGGATAGGGCCCACTTTCCCGTATGCATCTCCCAATCCAAACCAAATAACATTGCATCTGCCGATCACAACCTAACCAAAGCAACGATTGCTACCTCAACATGCTTTACCTCAGAATGTATCCAGAGACTTCACGTGTGGAATGACAACCCTTCAGCTTCATTACTCGGGTGAGACCTTTCCTTTAATAGTACACTCTAATTTCATCTCAGGTAGTTCACTTTCTAACAAAGTCCCATAACCTAGATATACACCAGTTTCTGTGAGAGAGAGCTTATGTGCACACGTATCCATAAACTATAAAATATATACCTGAAAGCAGGACTACACTAGAGTTTGCAGTGAGTACCTCCCTAACACTTCCTCTCCACTATTCCAAGCTTGGGATCCATGATTGCTCAACAAATTGTTTGGCTTCATATGTTAACTCTCTTTTCAATCACCAGGTTCCAGATGCCACCAGGATGCTGGCTAGGCTTCCCTGGATTGAAGACCCCACCAATGTGTCCTGGAGCTCAGCTTCCCCAGAGTCACACCCTACTAGGAAAAGAGAGAGGCAGACTGGGGGTATGGACCGACCAGTCAACACCCTTGTTCAGCGGGGAAGCAATTACAGAAGCCAGAACTTCTACCTTCTGCAACCCTCAACGACCCTGGGTCCATGCTCCCAGAGGGATAGAGAATGGGAAAGCTACCATGGGAGGGGGTGGGTTATGGGGATTGGGTGTTGGGAATTGTGTGGAGTTGTACCCCTTCTACCTTATGCTTTTGTTCACTAATCCTTCCTTAAATAAAAAATTAAAAAATAATAATAATAATAATAATAATCTTCTCAAAATTACTCAGCTACTAATGGAACCAAAGTTTGGTTTCCAGGTAACATTGACCTACAGTGACCATTCTTCTTAGTTTTCTAACTTACAAGACTAATAAATGGAGCTATGGTAAAGTTGTTTAACAGAACCATATTAAAGTTTTGGGGATCATTTACTCAAACACCCATGAATCCCTTACCAAGCAATGTGCATATCCACCCAGAGACCACAACTGTGATATATTTACACAATCTAAAATATATAATGCTCAGGGAATTCCCCCTAATTATATATCCACAAGTTACATGTTTCCAAAAAGGGAGGGAGGTTATCTTGGAACCCTGACTAATAGATTTAATAATTCCCCACTCCAAAAAGAGTCTAAGTTGAGGCATCCACTCTATTTAGAACATCAGCATTGCCTTTTCCTTTGTTGTTTATTTTGTTTATAAAAGTACTTCTACAATCCTAACTTCCACAAGCCTACCATTAAAGGGAAATTCCTTTAGTGCAATTTATAGATCTGTATCAATATTAAAGCAAGTAGGAGCTCATTTAGAATCTCTGCACCTTCTTGAAGTTTTAGGTTCTATTAGTTATGGTTGTACCGCCCTTTACAATTTTAAAAATCATTATCTGTACAAAACAAGAGAAAACAGTGATTCAGTAGAATTTAGTAATGCTTCTTTCTGTTTGGTCCTATTTAAACATGATACCGTCTGTCCCAAACCAAGCAACTCAGTATACATTTATGGAGTACCTGGAATGAATGTGCAAGCTTGTCTGAGAGAATAAAGGAACACAAAGTTCATGTTCCTGAACACTAGGAAAGAGGGACCTGGATACAGTTCACCTTGTACATGCCTCACCATGTGTGAGGTACTGGCTTTATACTCCACCATTGCTGGGGGTGGGGGAAGAGAAAGGGAAGGAATGGTCAAGTATATGCAAGAGAGAACTGCACAAACAAGAGATGAAACATAGCCACTACAGCAACTATGAGATCCCACAGAAGAGAATCCAATCAAGTCCTGGGTTAGAACTTTCACTTTTTGCTCTTTTTATGTTTCCAAATATAACATGTTTTGTTCAAAGTTCTCTATTTTAAATGAGTAATTTGAAAACTTCTGTATGATATTTTTTAGAGAACCACCAGATATCTCAAACAAGTAAACTTCTCCAAAGTTTTATTATTTTAATATACTAAGCTTTGACTGCATACCATTTAATCATTTATGGTACTATACATTCAGTGGTGCACCTCGTTGATTACACATTTTACCATGTCTTAAGGACCTGGGTCTGACCCCCCACTCACTATCTGCAGGTGGAAAGCTTCAAGACCAGTGAAGCAGGTCAGCAATGTCTATCTTTCTCTCTCCTTATCAGCTTTTCCCCTTCCAAGTCCTCTCTGTTCTAACAATTAAAAAAAATTTAAAGAAAAAATGGCTGCAGGGAGTGGCAGATTCACAGAGCAGGCACCAATATAACCCTGGTGGCAAGAATAAAATAAAATAAAATAAAATAAAATAAAATAAAATAAAATAAAAACTATATATTGTGTTTTAATCTGGCAGAAAACACACTTCTGTGCGTGAAAACCTGAGTTCGAGTCCCTAGTCACCATGTGGGATAATCGGCATGGTGAAGTTTTATAAGCAGTAGAACAGTACCATAATGTCTCTCCTTCCCTCTCTCTCTCTCTCTATCTCTGCCTCTCACCCTTTATCTAAGAAAATAAAGACTCTACCAGGAGTGGTGGAATTGCACAAGTGCATGTGCAAAGCCCCAATGACAACCCTGGCAGGAAATAGAAGAAGAAAAAAGCTACATACCTTATCATAGAAACTATGTTAATAATTACTTCCTTATCTAATCATTATTTTAATTAGTTTAAAAAGAAGTAAAGAACATGTAGAAACGTACCCCTATGACAATGTAAATCAAAATTTCCTCCATAAAATGATGGAGTTTGAGGAGAGGGGAACAGTACTTTGTAACAATTAGTTACCATTTTGGTGTCTGAATAGTTAATTTTACATTGAGGATACTAATTAATTACAAGCATATCACTATAACTTGTACAGGAATAAAAAAGAAAACTTATGGGGGGGGGCAGGCAGTAACGCTGCGGGTTAAGTGTACATGGTGCAAAACACAGGGAGGCCCCGGCTTCCCACCTGCAGGGGAGTCGCTTCACAGACAGTGAAGCAGGTCTGCAGGTGTCTGTCTTTCTCTCCCCCTCTCTGTCTTCCCCTCCTCTCTCCATTTCTCTCTGTCCTATCCAACAATGATGACGGCAATAATAACAACTATAAACAACAAGAACAACAAAAGGGGGAAAAAATAGCCTCCAGGAGCAGTGGATTTGTAGTGCAGGCATCAAGCCCCAGCAATAAGCCTGGAGTTAAAAAAAAAAAAAAAAAAGTAAACATGCATTTCTCTAAAGCTGCACGTCCTTCCTTTTTAAAAATGAAATCAGTGGCACTATGAGATTATCTGCACTGTAAATCAGCAATCCCCTCTGTCCTTTATCTGTCTCTACCATAAATTGCATGCTCACAACCTCTCCAAAAATTATATAATAGCACACACTTTAATACTATCCCAAACTTAACATTTTTAATCTTTGCATATTCTAAACAAGATCATGAGGGTGAATTTCAATGTACTTTCTTTTTTCTGATTTGAACAATGACTTAGATAGTAAGCACTAACATCAACTCTACTGATCCTACACTGAAGATATTTCAGATTGATTTATTTTTTGCTCTTCACTTGACTATACATAGAAAAGTAAAAATAGTTCTATTATTTCAGCTTCTGTGATATATTCATGCTACTACTAGCATGAAAAGAAAGTAGCAAAAATTCTCGTGCAGAATATGACAGTATCTACCCAAATTTAAATGCATATCCCTTTCTCTAAGTTAATCCTAAGCAAATCTAGAAATTGAATAAGTAAGCAAAAAAATGCAAAATAAAAAAGTCTGCATTAGTTGTGCAAAAATCAAATATTAAAATCAGGCTAGATAACTATTAGCACAAAATTGCTTACATAAAATTCTATTCAATTGAATAATCTGAAACAATAGAAAATAATGATATAGGGGTCAGGCAGTGATGTACCTGATTAAACACATATACTACATCTTACAAAGACCCCAGTTCAATCCCCTGGTCCCCACCTGCAAGGAAAAAGCTTCACAAGTGAAGCAGGGCTTTAGGTATCTCTCTGTCTCTTTCCTTATCTATCTCCCTCTCCCCTCTAAATTTTTCTCTCTCTCCAATAACAAATTTTAAAAAGAAAGAAAATAATATAGAGAGGAATATTATCTTGTGACAATTTCTTTTTTAAAAAAATTATTTATTTATGAGAAAGATAGAAGGAGAGAGGGATAAAGAACCAGACATCACTCTGGTACATGTGCTGCTGGGGATCGAACTCAGGACCTCATATTTGAGAGTCTAATGCTTTATCCACTGCACCACCGCCCAGACCACTCTAGTGACAATTTCCACAATATATTATTTGCCAAAAAAAAAAAGTAAGATAAATGAAAAGAAACATATTTGTTCTAAAAAAGTAAACAAGATTATCACCAGGAGTGCCTATGGAGTAGCAACAATGGGCTTCGCTCTGCTCTCCCTGATTAACCAGGAATAACAAAGAGGATCACAAAATAACAAGATTAAGATTATCCCCAGAGTTTTTTGTGTGTTTGTTTTTTAATGCCAAGGCCTTTCAAATGTGTGATTTTAATGCCTCTGGGCCAGCTTTTCTTCCTTTTGTTTCAGATATAAGTGTGGTCTGAGGAGAGAGACCACAGCACAGGACCTTGCTTTGATTCCTTGGCACTCATATAAGATGGGGGACCTGCCCCCAGACTAGCTGATGATAAGGCATGCAACCTACTGGGTGAGTTATTTTCCAATCCTCACCAAGATTTCTTTATGGTTATATTTCTGCAATGTAGGGTCATAGGTAACTTTGTCTTTGTATGCTTGTTAATTTTCTGGTATACAGTTGAGCATATGTTTCAGTAATAAGAACAAAAAAAAAATGGATAGTAAAACTACCCAGACTATAAAATGTGTTTTGAAACTCATTAACTCAGACCAAAGCTAATGAAATGAGCCAGGATGCATGATTCTAAATTCCATTTGAATTTCTTTCCATAAGAATGCCAAGTCTATCTTATTTTAAAACATTCATAAGGAACCTACTAGTAAGATTTAATTTATATATAAGACAATCTTGAGGGATAAAGAAATCCAAGTAACAGCAAAGCAAAAAAAAAAAAAAAAAAAGTCATTAGTTGTATGAAGGGTCATCTAATTTGATCTGTATGTATTCTTTTTATTATTATTTATTTTCCCTTTTGTTGCCCTTTTTATTATTATTGTTGATGATGATGTCGTTGTTGTTGGATAGGACAGAGAAAAATGGAGAGAGGAGTGGAAAACAGAGGGGAAGAGAAAGAGAGACACCTGCAGACCTGCTTCACCGCTTGTGAAGCGACTCCCTTGCAGGTGGGGAACCAGGGCTCGAACCAGGATCCTTACACTGCTCCTTGTGCTTCGCGCCACCTGAGCTTAACCCGCTGCACTACCACCCGACCCCCGATCTGCATATCTTCTTCAGGTATGAAGAAAAGCAATGCCATGTTTTCTCTTCTTTTAATAAATTAATTCATCATCTGGGGGACAGAAATATAGTGGAATGTTGTACACTGTAACAAAAATTGCTATCACGCAAGAGTTTTGCACATTTTGACTCAGAAAACCTACTCATTTACATAATTTTCTCAAACTCTCAGTACATATCTATGATTATGATCACTTATTGACGTCAATAAAGAAGTTAGAATTCTGAGTTCTGCCATATTTTGCCACATTATATGTAAATCAACATGCTGATCAAAAGGTATACCTTTGAGCATAAGAATATCACATATTTTTTCTAACTGGAGTAGTTTTAATCTTATATTAGGGTCTTAAATGTAAAAAAGCAAAACTCAGGTAAAAGACAAGCTTCAGAGGTCAGGAGCGAGCTCACCTGGTAGAGTGTATATCTTACTAATATGCGAAGTCCCAGGGTTCAGCCCCAGCACAACATAGGAAGACCACAGCACCAAGAAAAACTCCACAGATGGAAAAGCAATGCTTCTGGAATCCTCCCTAACCCTCTTCCCCTCTCTTTGGCCTCTATCTCTCTATCTAAAGTGAAGAGAATGAAATAAAATTAGCTCAGCAGCCATAGTATCATGCACATACAAGACTCTAGAGATGAGGGAAACAAAAAGACAGACCTATATTATCTTCTAAAAGAAATTATCGTTCCAAGGAGCTAGTCAGTCATTAGTTCTCATTAAACTTTCATTACATTCCACCAATACAGTAAGTCTTTATTGAAATAATGATGCAATATTAGGAATTAAATACTTAGAAATGACAGCAGCTAAAGACAATTTCGTGCCAGATGAAAGATCTTGATTTTCTTTCACTCTGTACCCCTTCTAAGGTTCCTGCTTGGAAAAAGAAAAACATTAAAACCTATACCACATGATCAGACACAGTGCCTCATCTCATCAACAGGGGAGGAAGAAGAAAAGAAAAAAAATTAAGTTTTCGAAATTCAACTAAAACTGTTGAACCAAGTAAATTACAGCATTAAATATGAAATACAATCATGAATATAAATTCATAATATTAATGTCTATATAGTTCAAAATACTGGGATTAGATCATGGCTTCAGTGGAAGAAGAGAGAGAAGTGAGATAAGTTTTATTAGAACTGACTATGGTTTGGGTATGCCTGAGTATAAACTAGACAAATGTTGAACCTTGGCTCAAATATTCTTCTTTGTTAGAAATATTAAAAGACATTTAGAGCAGATCTGCTCTATGTACTATAACATACATGATAATAAACAAATTTAAAAGATAAAAAAAGAAAAGAAGGGGAGGGGGAGAGGAAGGAAGGGGAAAAGAGGAGGTAGAGGAAGAACAAGAAAATAAATTGTGGAAATAAACAACATAACTCCAGACCTATCTAACCAAGAAACCTGATTTTTTTTTTTCAGCCTTTTTTTCATAGAGGTGAAGCCTCCCGTATAAATAGTTTCATTTTTCCTACAAAATACTTTCATTCTTTCTACTTCAGATAGAAGAAAAAGAAAGATAGAGGTGGCAAAAAAAAAAAAAAAAAAAAGCTTACTTGTTTAGTGCACGGCTTTGCCATATGCTTGACTCAAGTTTGAGCCTGGCCACCACAGCACAAAGGGAACTTCCATGTTGTGCTCTCCTTCACTTTCTCTCTCTGCCTCTTTGTCTCTCACTTTATCTGAAAAATAGTCATCTTGGAATCGTGAAGCTCCAGTGATGGCAAAGAAACAAAGACACAGACACAGAAGGAGTTGCACCGAGCACCAGACCTTACCCAGTGTCATGGTACTGCAGTGTGGTGCTTGGGCTTAAACTCAGGCCATACAGTGCAGGCAGACATCCTGCCTGGTGAGCTATCCTTCAGCCCAGAAACCTAAACTCTTTGTTTTTATATATAATCTTTTATTATCTGTGTTTATTTACTGAATAGAGACAGAAATTGAGAGAAAAGGGCTATTGGTATGCATGAGACCCCTTCTGTTTCATTTGGTTTAAATCCCCCCTGCTTAACACTATTCTATTTACATAACCACTTCATTCTATTTACATAACCACTGTTAACAAGTTCCACCCTCCCTCCAGGGCATTTGTGGTTCAGTGATAGGATTCTCGCCTAATCTGCCCCCTCTTTGTCACACTCTGATTTTCACCAGTCACTTTTCTCTCCACCCTCTCTATGTCACATCCTGTTTCCACCTTACTTGGCAAGTATATATAAAGACAGCATTGTGAGTTTTACAGTACTTTACCTTGAGTTTAGCTTAGCTCGGCTTAGATTGGGCTGCGTCCTGAATGAATAAAGAGATACTGCCTACAGCTCAACCATGAGTCCCTGGTCATCTGTTACCCACCGGTGAAGCCAGCCCGGCGAAAACAACATAGCCCGGAGAAAACAACAAAGGGGGTGATAGGGAAAGAGACAGAGAGACACCTGCAGCAGTGCTTCACCACTTGTGAAGCTTTTCCCCTGCAAGTAATGTGTCTGTAATGTGTGTGCTAAACCAAGCGCCCCACCACCCAGCCCCCTGAAACCTTAATTCTCTATGTATCTCTGACACAAACCAAGAAAGTACTTTGGAAAGGTTGCCTCACTTGCCATGGCTAAATAGAGAGACAGAAAGAGACAGAGACACACACAGAGGGGGGAGACAGAGAGAGCAGGGAACATTAAAGTTTAAGAAATATATCTTAAGAAAGCAAAAAAGGAAAGAAAAGCAATAAGCAATCGTTTAATAATCCAATTATCTTCTATGCATAACTGAAAGATAAAACGCTACTGAAAGAGCAAGTAGAAAAAAAAACATAACTTTGGTGTCTTGTGAATTATTTAGAAGTAGATACCTTCTCACATACTTTAACTCAAAGTTAATCTAAAGAAGGATAGGCATATTCATGCCTCATTCTGATTCCTGAAGCCTCATGGATGTCATTAATTCTAGGAAACCACTGCCGCTTAGCCAAATGCAATACATTTGCAGTTGAGATTTCAACAAAGTTAAGGCTTCTCATGTGATCTTTCTCCTAGTTTAAACCTACATCTTTTTACTTTGTCCCCTTTTTTCACCAATGAGAAACAAACCCAGAGACTCAGGTATGTGTGATACTATTAAGCCACCCCTCCCAAACCCCACACACATACACAATTTGTATTCTGTATTTTTGAAACAGATAGAGACAGACATGGAAGCATTACTCCACCATCCATGTAGCTCCCATGGTGCTCCACATCTGTGGTGCTCCCATGTAGTGCCAGGATCTAGTCCAGAACTTCACCCACAGTAAAATGTGCCCCTTTAGGCTGAGCTATTACCAAAAAATGCAATTATTCTCATCTGAGGGGCATTTTCCTACCCTGAGCACAATTAGAGAGGTTTGTGCTGGCCCTGTGACATCTTCCTCCCCCATACAGTTAAATGTATCCAAAACAATACATGTTGAAGTAATTATCTAGAATGACTGTTGAACAACAGGTGGGTAAGAACAATGTTTTATTTGTTGAATGCTAAAATTTCAGTTGAGTGTCTACTGTCTACCTAACATTATTCTATACATTCTCTCATTGTCATTTATGAAGCTGATTTTTGTAAGTATCATCTTCTGAGGAAGTTAAATAGAAGAAGAAATGCAATACATCTTAGAGATTGTGTTTTTGCCCCTTGTCTTTATTTTACATTGGAAAAAGAAATAAGTAAGAGGTTGGTTGGTTTCAAAATCAACAGTAGACTATGGCTGTCCTCAGGGTCATTTATGACTTGGGAGCTTCGGATGTTTGGAGTCGAATAGCCAGTAGTTACATATTGACTTTTGCACTCACTCACTAGATGCCCTGGGAAAGCTCGATTACCTCTCTAAACCCCAATTTCTCACGTATATAATGGAGGCAGGGAGCTGCACTAGAGCCTTTGGCTTAGGGAGGACTGAAAAAGATAAGGTATGGGGACCTGGCGGCGGAGCACCAGGTTAAGCACACATTGTACGAAGTGCAAGGAATACCTTTAGCCCACCTGTGTTTTATCTGTTGGGCTCACACAAAAATTATTAAAGTCATGGGCCCCTTGGGATATACCTGAAATAGACTTCCTAGCTTTTTTCCAAAATGGAAACCTCAAATCTCATCTGCTATATTCTTACCTTTAGGTTCCTGATTATTAAACAAATTGTTCTGCTTTATATCTTAATGCTTTTCAGCCACCAAGTTGCAGATGCTACCAAGATGACAATGTGAATTCCCTGGGCAGGTGACCTCACCAATTTGTCCTGAAACCACCCTCTCTGGAGCCCTACCCCACTAGGGAAAGATAGAAACAGGATGGGAGTATGGATCAACCTGCCAGTGCCCATGTCCAGCAGAGAAGCAGTTACAGAAGCCAGACCTTCCACCTTTTGCATCCCACAATGATCCTGGGTCCATACTCCCAGAAGGATAAATAAGAGGAAAGCTTCCAACGGAGGGGATGGGGATGCAGCCCCATCCCCTCCATTGCTCTAGTGGTGGGAGTTATGTGGAATTGTACCCCTCTTATCCAACAGACTTGTTGATCACAATTAAAACAATAAGACAATTTAAAAATTAATTTTAAAAAAAGTATTTTCTGGGAAGATGGTGTCAGAGTTGGGAATAGGACTACGAAGCTGGAAGCTGGATCAGGGCAGAGACTAGCTCCCAAATATGGGAATAGTATATAAATATCATTAACTATAAACCCCATCAATCTGACCTAGTGCCCAAATCTATTCATATTTAGCACAGGAACCTGTGTAACCTCTTCATCCCTCTCAGTCTGAGTTTGCAGTCCATGGATAGGAACATTCTAGGCAAACAGTGGAATTATACAACAGTATCTTTCTCTCTTTCCCCCAATCTCTCACCTTCTATTTACAAAAAAAAAAAAAAAAAAAACGACGGTCCACCAGGAGTACAGAATCATGCAGTAGTAGATGCTCAGCACTAACCCCAGAGGCAAAGTAAATGCATAAGTATATCATTTTAAAAGACCTTTTGCCAGGGAGACAATGAAGCAACAGATTTCCATGTCTGATACCCCAGATTCAATCAATTAAACACCTACCTTCATTGCTGAGCAGCGCTTTGGGCTCTCTCTTACTGTTACTCTTTTTGTTGACTCATATGAAAATAGGTAACTCTCATTAATATATTTTGCTTTACACCATTCATTCTATATCTCGACTCAATTTATTGGTTTATGATAGCCACATTTTAAAACAATGTGACTATGCTAAAATGAGATATGCTGGCCTCAATACTCAAAATTTCACTTGGGATGGCAGCAGTTACCAAGTAGGATCCCCTATCAGAGCTTAACACTAGCACAGATGTAAATTCCGTAGGCCAATCTGACCACAACATTGATATATAGCACATAAACTGCTGGCCATTACCTCTGCAAAGTTTCAAATTCCATAATGTTCAACTATTTTCTGTAAATCTGACTCTTACCCAACAAAATATATCATATGCTCATCCTATTGGAAGCAGAATTCTTACCTAGTGCTCATTTCCTATAACACACTCTAAGTTATAAAGACTACAAATTTCATCTGTTATTATTTCAAAATTAAAAAGTTTAAGTTCTCAGGCACTGAATGGTAGCAGACCCAGTTGAGCATACACATTAATTACCCCAGTCCCTGCCTCAAGGCGAAAGCTTCAGGAGTGGTGAGGCAGTGCTGCAAGTGACTCTTCTCTTGTCTCTTTTCCACTCTCACCCTCTCTATCTCGCTGTC
The DNA here is from genome assembly GCF_950295315.1 of Erinaceus europaeus. NCBI lineage: Eukaryota > Metazoa > Chordata > Mammalia > Eulipotyphla > Erinaceidae > Erinaceus > Erinaceus europaeus. Next base: position 59,685,309 of record NC_080177.1, read on the forward strand.
TCTCACCATGTTCAAAAAATGACCACTAGGATCAATGGAGGTGCATAGGCACCAGCAGCAACTCCAGTGGCAAAAAAAAAAAAGAACTTATAATAGGAAATCAATTTATTTAAATTGATGCTTTCAATTACAACATTCACATACTTTATGTTGCAACTGACTGTAAAATTTAGAATAAAGTTAGAAAAGATTTACTCTATATTCATATAGAATGAATGTCTGTTTACAGAATTAATTACTAATATAATTGCCACTTAAATGTGAGAATACCCAAAGCATGCACAGATACAGTAGCTCTGATTAGAAAAACAAACATTCTCATTATCTTCAACTCAATTTCCATGTTGTGCTATACTTGTAGAAAAATGGAATCATTCTTTCAGTCATGCTCTTATGCTGTAAAGATTACAAGCAATCCTCTTTGTGAAGCACTGCAGAAGTTAGAAAGAAGGTCCCTTCAATCGTTCAAAGACTGAATTCCCATTTGGTTCTCCCCCATAAAGAGGAAAACATGGAGAAACAAGTCAATGGGGTCTACTTAATCAGGAATAAAACTAGTACCAATTACTTCTCGATTAACTACTGGTTGACAATAGGTAGATAGTTTAGAAACCATTTCTGGTGACCTGATTGCTGAGTCTCTTCGATAAGCAGGTTATATTAACCCCAAATTGTCCCTCTCACCAGTAATTACTTAAGGAAGGGGAAATAATTAACATTCTTGGATTCAGGTTGGACCTAGCATGCAGTTGGCCCAGCAAAGCCAAGTCTATGTCAGGTTGTCCTGTTTAATTATTAATAATCTCTACTCTCCCCCCTCCCAATGTCCTAGATTGAACTATGAGTTATGTGGTTATAAGTTTTTAGGCCTGGCTTCCTATGGTGCTTCTTCTCCATCTCCTATAGTCCTGATTAGGAAAAATCTAGAGGGAGAGAAAGGAGGCATAGGGTTTGAAAAAAGAATGAACAGAGTCAGAAACAAGTCCAAGAGCAAGATGAGATGAAGAGGAGTGACTGATACAGGAAGACTCTTGAGTTCAACACCAATGACTTGCTGCCTTCTGGCCAGTGGAGCAGGTCAGAGGCCAGAAATTGCATGTGTCTAGCTTGGAGGGTTTAGTGTTAAGAGGCAGAATTTCTGCAGGAAGATTGCACTTGTGGACATAGGTTAGTACTATATGGGCAAGTTACAGGGAAAAAAAAACAAAACTAAAATGACTTGTCCAAGTCACTGAAGTGACATTGAAAAGTCTTCAATGCTGTCATGGAAGCTGATACTTAAGAGAAAACTGTCAGAATTTCCTATATATAAATATAGATAGTTATAGAAATAATAGACAACCCATCTCCGTGATCTCAGAATAAATTAATGCAGTTTCCAGTGGAAGGAATGGGGACACAGAACTCTGGTGGTGGGGAAGATGTAGAATTATATCCCTGTTGTCTTATTTTTTTATTTTTTATTTTCTTATTATTTTTGTCTTAATTTTGTAAATTAGTATTAAATCACTAATAAAAAAGTTCTATGATTCTTTTTTTAATTTTTTTACTATCTTGATTTATTTATTGGCTAGAAACAGCCAGAAATTGAGAGGGAAGGGAGTGGTAGAGAGGGAAAGAGACAGAGAGACAGCTGCAGCCCTGCTTCACCAGTCTTAAAGCTTTCCCCCCTGCAGGTGGGGACTGGGGGGGCTCGAACCTCAGTCCTTGTGCACTGTAACATGTGCGCTCAACCAGGTACGCCACCAACCAGCCCAGTTCTATGTTTCTAACACAGAAGATTTCCTATGTCATACATACATACATAGCAGAAAGAGTAAGTTTTCTCTTAAGGATTGCCTTCTCTGGGTGAGAAAGGTAATCTGGAAGGGATTCCAACTTACTTAGTGAGACTGAGGATCTAACTCATGCTGCATGCTGAAGTGTTATAACACTATGTAGCCATACTCCCTAGAAACTGCAAAATGTGTTTGTGTTCTGGGTGATCAAAGAAAAGCAATGCTAAAAATTATTATTGTAGAGCTAATATTTATTGAGTACAGCTGAGGTGGTGGAGAAGAGAATGTCAAGGCAAAGAAAGTTAACTAACCGAACTGTTAGAAGGAGAGAAGCTCCAGCTAATAAGAGACCTTGAGAAAGGTACCCCTCACTCCTCAGTGATGTATCTTATGCTGAGACTAAACATTCCTATACACAGCTGTGCCCAAGAAAAGATAACAATAACAGTAACTAAGGCAACCAGACCCTGAGAAATGGGTACAAGTCCCACCCCTTAACCTTGCAGCCTGTTTCTGCAATGACACTTTTCTGCTCTCAGCCCACACCCCCTATATAAGCTTGTACTGTCCCTTTGTTTGGGACACTGAACTCTTTAGAGCAGGCGCTCTTTCTGTGCCTGTTAACATTAATAAAGTTCCTCCTTGTTGGCTCCATTAGTTGGCTCTTATCCTTGAACCCACAACATTGTTGGAGGCCCACAGCAAGATCAGACCACCAAAGCCCCACGTTGGGCCACCCACAGGCCCTTGGGGACTGGAGACCCAAGGCCTGCCACTGGTGACAGAAAAGTGCACACTCCTGATAGTATTCCAGGATCTCCCTCACAGGAGCAGACTGGGAGACTCCAGTCAAGGAGGGATCAACTAACTTAGGAATAGACGTCTCTGATCTGGGGCTGATGGTACTCTGGCCCTAGATAAAGTAAAAACATCTGGGGCTGATGGTATTAGAGCCTAGACAAGGTAAAGGCCTAAGCCGGCCAGGTTTGGTCACCCAGGGACTGACGTTATTCTGTCCTGGAAGCACTGCGTCTTCCACTCTGGTAGGGCTGGTAGTAGTCTGGTCCTAGCGGATTCTCTCTGGTTTGGAACTGGTGGTATTCCAGCCCTCTGGTCAAACAGAAATTTAAATTGGGAACATCTTAACCTCTTGTATGACCGTAGTATGTGTGGAGTGTGTGTATGGTTACATGGTCTCTGGACTATGGGATCTGAGTAGGCTCTGACATGTGTTTCTGTGGGCAGCTGTGTCAGCGAAACAGGCACTCACCTTTTGGGAAGATCGAGCATGGGGTTTATACACGTGGCCCTAAGCAAAGATGCCCGTTAGGCTCTGCGAGGGGTCAGGCCAGGTGAGCACCTATGATTCCTCTGAGGCTGGTCCACAGAACCCTACTCCTCTGTGTCACCATTCACTGAGGTTGCACACGTATAAAAATGGGATCCTGTAAGTCTAAGTCAAGACTGAGTTCAACTGTCCCTAAATGAATGACAATGTATTTCACAAGAGCTTTTTACAGTAATTGTGTAGATGTTTGTATGTTTGTTTTGTTTAGTGGTTTGAGTCTGGCTTGACTGTCTAAAAGTGTATTTTTAAGAGTTAAAGCCATGAGCCTTGCAGAAGCTAGAAGAGTTAACCTTAAAGTTGTACTCTTTCATCAAGCAATGCTGAACAGAAGGGGGTAAGAAGTAGTGTGGTTGAGGGATTTTAAACCAGTGGCACTCCAGATCTGCTTTTTATCCTCTGAGTATATGATGTAGCAAAAGATCAGTTCCCTACAGATTCATAGTTAGTATTTGGTAGGTGTACTAGTCCCTAGATTTAGTTTTGCCAGAATAAGAAGGGGCAGAATAGGGTCTTGGTGGTCTGTTCCTTCACCAGTTGATGGCAAAAGCAAGAAACAAGGATAAGGAGATGCTGTCCCTGTTAATATGGGCTGACACTAGGTATCCTAAGAAAGAGTACCAAGTCTGGGACACAGAGGAAAAATGAGAGAATAGAGAGATTATGTACCACCAGGTTCTTCCAGATACAGGTTCCTGGGTTCTCAAAGATGTCCTGACCTCTGTATGAGGCTATAGCTGGCTCAAGGATAAATCCTGACAGATGGGAAAAGCCTGAAGAAGAAGCCTTGTAGGAGATAAAAAGGCTGATGGTTAGTGCTCCAGCCCTAAGACTCCCAGATGTTACAGGAAAAACTTCCACTTATTCATCATTGCCCTGAGAGTGCTGACCAGAACTACTGGTCCAAGAAAGAGACCTATAGTTTACCTGTCCAGATATATACAGGGGGGTCTCAAAACAGCTAGAGGAAAGGACATAAAAATAAGAATGAGACTTTACAACTACAAGATGCTGTAAGACAACTGACAAAACTAGTGGTAATGTACTGCCAAGGTTATCAGAAAAGGGTAAATAAGTAGTAGAGGGAATGTGTTAGTAGACAGGACTATGTGAGAGGTGGCTAAAAGAAAAATTTGGTGGTGTCAAAATAAAGACAGGAGAGAGGGGAAAGGGGGAGAGAGAGAGAGAGACAGAGACAGAGACAGTGTGTGAAGGCCTGAGGAAGAAGGACTAAGGTAGAAGAATGCCTTGTGACACTAGAACTGAGCACAACACCAGTCTACACTAAAGGGGAAAAAAATGAATAAGAGAAGATAAAAGACAAGAATCCTAATGGATGGTGGATACTACCAGATGGCAAAATAATTATCCCAGCTTCATTAAGATATCATCTTGCAAGGCAATACCATGAACTAGCTCATCCAGGAAACAATACAATAGAAGAACCCCTAGACAGATACCACTTTATCCCCAGTTGCCATCCCTCTGTATCTGGGTGACCAGACACTGTATAACATGTGTCCAGAATAACCCAAAACACAGCCCTCTCAAGCCCCCAAGAATTCAAGATACCGGGACAATGCTAATTGAAGACACAGAAGCAGACTTTACAAAAGTTAAAGTGTCTAGAGCGGGATACTAATACCTCTTAGCACTTGTCTGCACAAACTCTAGGTGAGTAGAAGCCTTTCAAATGCTAGAGAAGTCATGAAGGTTTTGCGACAAGAAGCAATTCCTAGATACGGCCTCCCCACATCAATCTGCAAACACCACAGGCCTGTATTTATGGTAAAAACTGTGCAGGGAGTAGCCCAGATTTTGAAGATAAGCTATAAACTACATGCCACTTAAAGGCTACAGAGTTCGGGGAAAGTTGAACATATGAACATATTAAGCTTCGTTAGCCAAATACTGCCAAGAGACCAAAATGCCCTGAGTAGATTGCTCCTCACCTTACTCTGAGTTTGATATGCCCCCAAAGTCTCAGGTTATTCAACCTCTGAGATCCTATAGAGTGACTGTATACCTAGTAAAGTTGAAGAAAACTTTGAGACAGAACTCCGTATGGGATACAGAGGTCTGGTGGTGGGAATTGTGTGAAGCTGTACCCCTCTTATCATATGGTTTTGTCAATGTTTCCTTTTTATAAATAAAAAATAAATAAATAAAAAGAATACTAAAAAAAACCTTGAGACAAATACATCAAGAAGTTTTAGAAAGAAAATTCCTGTCTCCCCTGAGAAACTGGGTCCACTCATCTGAGCCCAGAGACATGTCTGAGTACTAGACTAAAAGAGCCCCTACAATCAACAAGGTCTGGGCCATACCAGGTTAGACTTGTTAAGTTACAGGCATTACTCCATAGATTTGTCACTTTAAAGTGACAGAGGCTGCCAAACACTCACAGATGGAGCTGATTCCTCCAGACAACAGGTGAGCAGCCTGAAGAGCTCCTGAAAGCACCATCCAGCAGCGGGGAAAACAGAAAATGATCTTCAGCCCTGCTGCAACCACCACCAGAAGCTGGTTGCCCAGTGCACAGAGAAGCTTGAGGAATCATCATCAAGAATAGATGCATTAACCCCTCATCCCTGTGACCTGTGTTATCCCAATTGTTCTGGCCTCTTCTAGTGATTGCACTGCTGTGGCCTCAGCTGATTAGGGCCATATAGAGACACTCCTGCTAGTTCTTTACTTTTCTATATGCATAAGAAATTTCCTATCTGGTGTGTTTAACTCATTCCTCTCTGTTTCTCAATGAGTTAGTAAAAATGATATCCTAAATTCTTATATGTAATTGTGCCTATGATACTAGTGTTTAAGACAGAAAGTCAAAGTTGATAATAACACATGTTGTTATAATGTCTCTACTGTGTACCTGACATGTATGTGATTGCTCTGTTCTGCTTCCTGCCCCAATCCAGGGAGATGAGATTCTCCCATTCCTGATAACTGGCTAAAGAGTTTAATAAGATCCAGGGTGAGGTCAGTATAGACCTAAATCCTGCCTTTTCTAAGACCCAGAGTTAAGACAGTGCTCATTTCCATTATTACAGATTAAGGTATTAAGGCTATCAGTGTATAGTCCTATATTGTGCCCTCCTGACAAATGAAACAGTCATTTGTCAGGATACTTTTTGGATGAAAAGGGGGAAATGAGGTGGAAAATATGTCAAGGCAAAGAGTTAATTAACCAAACTGTGCGAAGGAGAGAAGCTCCAGCTAACAGGAGACCTTGAGAAAGGTACCCCTCACCCCTCAGTGGTGTATCTTATATTGAGACTAAACTTTCTTAGACACAGCTGTGCCCAAGAAAAGATAACAGTAACCGTAACAGTAACTAAGGCAATCAGACCCTGAGAAATGGGTACAAGTCCCACCCCTTAACCTTGCAGCCTCTGTTTCTACAATGACACTTTTCTGCTCTCAGCCCACACCCCCTATATAAGCTTGTACTGTCCCTTTGTTCAGGGCGCAGAACTCTTTAGAGCAGGTGCTCTTTCTGTGGCCCGTTAACGTTAATAAAGTTCCTCCTTGTTGGCTCCATTAGTTAGTTGGCTCTTCTCCTTGAACCTGCAACACTATGTCTCAAGTTCTATTCCTATATGCTATGTATGTGTAAAGCTCCCGACACGTTGTGTTCGTGAATCCATTTAATCTTCATATAGCACTAAGGCTGATATTATTCTTATTGTACAAATTAGAAAATAGAAATTTGTGTTGAATCACACATATTGTCAGGATGTTGTAACCTGAATTCAAGCCTAGTAAACAAGTCTCCTGACTCTACCCACTTTACTACAGTAACTCCCTCACACCAAACTCCTCTCAAACACATGGGGTGAACTGGAGGGTCACCATTACCACATGACCAAATTATCACAAGCTAAAATAATTACAGTAAATCAATCTCTCTCTCTCTCTCTCTCTCTCTCTCTCACACACACACACACACGTAATTAGTTTCCCCTTTGACTATTAAAAAATACATAGGAAAACTTTTTTGCCACCTTCCCATGAAGCAAATAATCTGACATCTTTCAACTGATACAAAGCTTCCCCTGAATAAATCTTACTTGGATTTCTTCTGAATCAAAATAAACTGCCAAAATATTCAGGAAATGGAGCTCATGATGGTTCTATATTCTTTGATGAAAGCTTCATTTAGACACCTACCAGAGATCCCTTCATGGATACACAGACGGACACACACATACACACAAGCACACACACACATACATACATCTGAAACTGTCTCTATTTGATTGTGCCTGCCTAAGGCATTAAGTTCAATCCACCATGTCTCACCTCAGTAACTCCACACAGACTAAAAATTCTTACAGTCAGCTTCCCCCAGGGATTTGTTAAGTTTCACATGCATTTAGTTGTGCAGTTGGCCTGCTCAAATTGATAAACTTGTAACTAAATTCTTTCTGCTGCAATGGGATGTTGGGCTTTTTTTTTTTATCACCAAGAGAATAAATATTGCAAAAGAAGCTGTTAGTATGTGTTAGTGCTACCCATTAGTTTTTAACATAATTGAGCTTACATTCCAATTTCTCAGTTACTGATAAGTATTTATTTTGTGGATGTGGGTAAAAGGTGAAAAGGATTAAAAGAGGCTAATACTGAAATAAATTCATACCAAAAATGGGGAGAGGCAATTTTGATGTCTTAAATGGAATGAAGAAATGAAGAAAAAATGAATAAAATTACTACTTTTATTAGGATTCCAAAATTGCTATGATATATGCAATATCCTTTGTAAGGAGCTCTAGTATTTATGTTCAATAAAGCCATTATCTGAATGCAAAATGGCTTGACCTAACAAAACCAAACTAAGACTAGCTGAAAATCATATTATTGTTTACTAATCTAGAAAAACAGGGAGGGGTCTCCCCAGAATTTAATCCTCCTTTTACTGTGCTTCACAATTTCCAGACTTGAACACCAACTCATGTTGCACTGATTTTTTTCCGACCTTTGGCATTTTATCACACTTGACCAAGGATTGCTCCATACCCTCGTCATCTTCACAGATGAGTGCAGAGGAGAAAGAGCATTGGGCAGCTCCACAAACTCACTCCCATTATCTTAGCTGGTAAGTCTACTATTTTAGACAATATCAGCATCTTTTATAAACTCAGTGAAGTAGCCCAAATAAATCTTAAGTCATACCAGAACAGTATGTTATTTATCTTCTGTTTCCTTCATGCTATTTATTTCAATTTATCTCAGTCTCATTTACATATTTGACAAATTCCTGTTAAGTATCTGCTATGTGCTGAATATTGCTCTCTATTCTAGAATAGTGATCATACCTGCGCCAAGGAAAAAATAATTAAACATTTAATTACATTAAATATCTATGTACTGAAGAAATGAAAAATAAGGAAAACAAGAGACTATCAGAAAATCCAAATTTACATATTGTAAAATGTGAACAAGAAAATCCTCATGATAAAACATTAGAGCAGAAACCTAGAGAGGTTAGGCAATCATTAATTATCTGAGTAAAGAAGCTTCAGGTAAGTGCAAAAACTCTGAGGTAGCAACATGTGGACAAAGTTGAACAGGAAGAGAAAGGGTAAAACAGTGATAGAAAATGACACTGTAGAGAGAGCAAGAGACAAACTTGACAATGCCTTGTTAAGCCACACTCATGTGACTATAAAACTTTGAACAAAAGAGTAACTTATTCTGATTTTTAATATACTAACACAGAGGGTCGGGCAGTGGCACAGCAGGTTAAGTGCATATAGTACGAGGCTCAAGGACCCGCTCAAGGACCTGTGCAAGGATCCTGGTTCGAGCCCCCCGTCTCCCCACCTGCAGGGGGGATTGTTTTGCAAGTGGTGAAGCAGGTCTGCAGGTGTCTTTTTCTCTCCCTATCTCCGCTTCCTCTTGCAATTTCTCTCTGTCCTATACAATAAAATGGGGAAAAGACAGCCACCAGGAGCAGTGGATTCATAGTGCAGGCACTGAACCCTGGTTATAACCCTGGGCACAATAATAATATTAACAGTAATAATAAGATACTAACACAGAATGATAAAGGTCTTAAAATACATAAGAGAACCTAAGTGATAAATGTGTTTACTTTCAACTACTGTGAACATTTTATTTATTTACACAAGCGAGAGGAGCCAGAGCACCATTCCTGCACAAGGAATTCTAGGACTCAAACTCAAGACCTCATCTCTGCTAGTTTAATACTTCATCCACTGTACCACTTTCTGGGTCGCTTCAAACATTCATTTTAAACGTTGGAAAACGTGCAGCACATTGCGAATTTGTTGATCACAGTTCTAAGCTAAACTGCAGAGTCTGAAAACATGTACAAGACCACACATCACAATTAAACAGTAAGGACTAGATTACTGGTCTCCTAATTCTACAGAGCTTTCAGATAGATGATTCTGCCAATACCTATTAAACATCTGTATTTGAAAGTCCTATTGCAACCTAAATCTGAACTTTTGCTAAATGAGCGTATTTGTTCAAAGTACCCCTCACCCTACTGCTACACTGTTACCAGCAGTATTATATTGCTATAGGGTTTTGTGCAAACCATCTCTCCTTTGCTCACAGAGTATCAAGAGTACTACTATTTAGTTTGAGGCTTTACGTTTTCTATTTTAAAAGCCTACCACCTGTGCTTTTGACTTCTGCCTATTCCGGTCCTATGGGGCATGGGACTTCTGCATTGAAGAAAGATGTCTTGCTTTAACTCTAGTCTCTTAACATTTTATATTTATCTATTTTCAATTTGACAGGATCCTAGATACAACCATAAGATTCCTCTTCCCTGAGTAATGCTTAATTCCTGTTCTCAGAAATCATCAATGGCTCCCAATTGCCTCTTGAATCAAATGAAAACTCTATCCAAATCATTATCTTCACACCTAAGTGCCATCATCTCCATTCAATGTGTTTATTCAGCAAGTATTTTTTGAGTAGTAACTTAGTGCCTAGTTGTATGGTAGGCCCAGTGGGAAATTATAAGACATGACATAATCCTTGTCTTATGGATCTTAACAATCAATGTGGGGAGACAAGATTCTTACACATTTAACATTTTATAGCAAAATGACTTAAGTACCCACAGGAGTGAATGGACTTGCAGGTCAAAGATTGCCCAGTCCGTATGTTTGCAGGAGGTTTCAAGAGTTACATATGATAAGCTGAGAGTTCCACCAAAAACATATAGGGAAGTACATTCTCCCAGAGTCCCCATAGTGAGAATCAGCGTTCTCTAAATTCAGAGACCAAGGGAGTCGGGCGGTAGTGCAGCGGGTTAAGCGCATGTGGCGCAAAGCGCAAGGACTGGTGTGAGGATCCCAGTTTGAGCCCCCGGCTCCCCACCTGCAGGGGAGTTGTTTCACAGGTGGTGAAGCAGGTCTGCAGTTGTATGTCTTTCTCTCCCTCTCTCTGTCTTCCCCTCCTCTCTCTGTTCTATCCAACAGTGAGGACCATCAATAACAACAATAATAACTCTAACAATAAAAACAACAAGGACAACAAAAAGGAAATAAATAAAATATTTAAATAAATAAATAAAATAAATTCAGAGACCAATATGGGCAATCTGCCTGGAGCACTAGTATGGAGCAAGGCTAGAAAAGAGGTGAAGGCGGGAAAACAATGATACTTTAGATACAACTGAGAAAGTTGGAATTTACCCTAGCACAAAATGAAAGGGAAAGAGTTATGTTCAAGAATATAGTAAGATGAAAGTGGTTGTCAAGCAATAATATTCAGAATGGGATATTAGATAGCAAATTACTATTCCAGCCCCCCCCCATCATTGGGAGGTGAGGTCACCGACATGAGTTTGCAGAAGATGGGCAAAGGGAAAAGGTCCAGTAGCCAGGGAAGTATCTCAGCTAACAGATTACAGAACTTGCATGCCTACGTTTCCTAGTCAGATCCCCCAAGACGCAAGTACAAGAGTGGAATAGTGCTCTGGCTTTCCTCTACAAGCCCCAGATGAAGCTTCATCTCATATGAAATAAAATAAATACTGAACAAAAAGGACAGACTTAACAAGCACTCTGAAGGTACGTACATGTAAGTATGTAAATGTATAAAGTAGAGCAAAATATTAGCAGTGACTCTCAGGTATTATGCAACTAATGTAATAAAAGGACAAAGAATTTATTGATGAAGATGAATGGGGAATAATGAATCTAGGAAAGGACGGGGTGTTGAGTCTGAGCTAATGGCAGTATAATTACACTCTAGGCAAAATGAACAAAAAAAAGGATGCAAAATAGATTCAGAAGATACCAGATTAAAGTGATAGCAAGGCACTATGATGCTTTCCATAAAGCACATGCCTCTTTCTTTCTGGACAACCACCTATATTACTGCTCATAACCACCTGCATAGAGATGTGACTACGAGACAGAACTCTTTTTTCTGTGGAGTGTGCAAAAGATAACTTCAAGTTGGGTCCACTTATACTTGCCACAGATTATCCTCCATTTTCTTTTCTTTTCCTTTCTTTTCTTTTTTTTTTTCCCCCCTTTCCTTTTTTCTTCTTAGCCACCAGGGCTGTTTCACTGTGCCTACATGATGAATCTACCACTCCTAGTGACCATTTTGGCTTTACAGAGAAAAACTGAGAGGAAAGGGGGAGACAGGGAAAGAGACAGTTTCACCCCTTGTGGAACTTCTCTCTGCATGGGAGCTCAAACCCAGGTCCTTACACATGTTAATATCTTACCTAGCCCCTTACCCTCCATCTTCTGTCTCTTTCACCAACTGAATGAAAGACTTCTAGAACAGAGAAGTACCTAGACATTAATTGAAAGAAGCCCAAATCCCTGGAGATCTCCATACATGGGGATAAGTCACAGATATTTGATTGATTGTGACAGTAGGTAGCTAAGCTTCTACAAATTTCTGCCCTATAAAACATCAACTGTTCAAGCAAACATTACTGTCATTTACAAATAGCTTCCTACTCCATCTGTTTTGCCTTATTTATTTTCACTCATCCCTCCCTAGAACGATTCCCCTATACTTGTCCTTTGTGTTCAATACGTTGCCCAAGTGTCGCATACTGTAGTAATACAATCCCAGACTTATCTCAGCTGATAACAGTCACTGCAATCATTTTCCCAGCCCCCCAGCACTTTGCAAATATCGCCACCCATCTGTAACTGGTTATGACTAAGTTTTTAATGTTTATTTTATCTGTTATCATGTATCTCCATTTATATTTGTTCCATTAGATTATAAACTCAATATGAACAAAGATTGTGTTTCCTATTTCCTCTGTAATTTCCTACATGCCTCATATATTGCTCTACACTGTCCTGTCAGTGCTTCATAAACTCAACTAATTGAAGTTTGAACTTCTACTCATATACTTGAACCAGATGTGCAACAACTCACGAGATCTGTGTCTCTAACAAACACACCCACATTCTCGCAGGAGCACCCTCATTTACTGAGCGTCATAGGGAATGAGCTAGCCCACAGAGTTGATCTTGGCAATCAAATGTCACTCAGCATGGAGAAGCACGATGGCTAGACACCACCACACATCTCGCTACCACCTGAGGCTGAAAATGCTCTAGTAAATTGTATATTTGTAACAGTTATTAAGATACGTATCAGCTAGACATTTGGTAGCAACCAATTCTTTTTTTTTAATTTAGGGCTTGTTTACAGTACAGTCGACACAATGGCACAACCTCTCATCTCCCCTAGAAAGGTGTCTGGGAGGCACTTGCTCCCCCAACTTAGTGTCTTCTCCCCCATCATACACCAAGACCTCCCCCCATCCCTTTATCCCATTCCTATCTTTTTTCTTTATAATGTTTTTATTATCTTTATTTATTTACTTGATAGTGACAGGCAGAAATCAGGAGGGGAGGCAGTGATAGAAAAGGAGAGAGACAGAAACACAGATGCAACACAGCTTCCCTATTGCAAAACTTTCCTACTGCAGGTGGGGACTGGGGACTCGAAACTGGGTCCTTGCTCACTGTAACATGTGCACTCAGCCAGGGGCATCACAACCCGGCCCCCATCCCACCCTTTCCTTCCTTTCCCAGATTCCTTTGCTATGGTGTAATACAGCACATCCAGTCCCTGTTTCACCTTATATATTTTCCTTCTTGTCTTTTTTTTTTTCCTTAAATTCCACCTATGAGTAGGATCATTAGTATTGGTCTTTCTCTTATCTCACTTCACATGATAACCTTCAAATTCTGTCCAAGGTATAGCAAAGGAGATGGTCTCATCAGTTTTAGTGGCTGATAGCAACCAATTTGAAACTCTTCAAAATGGGTTTTCATATCAGACCGGGGCAATAACTGGAAAACACCTAGACACAATGAATGTATTTTACTCCTATTCAAAGTCCCAGAGCTGATGCAGCACAGGTAGCATACTCCATTACATTACTCCAAGTGATGTTTGTTTGGTTTGTTTGTTTGTTTTTGTTTTGCTTTGTTTTTTACCACAAGTAACAGAAACCCAAGTTTTTGAAAAAGGAGCCAAGCAATGGTAAGGAAAACTCAATATAGGAACGAAAATATATCACTGACATATTTTTAAGCCAAACTATTAATTTCAGAAGCAGCTTACAGTATTACACCAAAGTAAAAGACTCTGGGGTGGGTGGGTGGGTGGGGAGAATACAGGTCCAAGAAGGATCCAGAGGACCTAGTGGGGGTTGTATTGTTATATGGGAAACTGGGGAATGTTATGCATATACAAACTATTGTATTTACTGTTGAATGTAAAGCATTAATTCCCCAATAAAGAAATAAATTATTTAAAAAATAAAAAAAAATTAAAAAAAAGCAGCTTACAAGAGGTAAGAAGCTTAGGTAAAAACAGTTTCTTCTCAAAAATACTAATAAAGGGGCCAAGCGGTGATGTACCTGGTTGAGCACACACATCACAGTGCACAAGGACCCGGGTTCAAGCTCCTGGTCCCCACCTGCAGGAGAAAAGCTTCACAAGTGGTGAAGCAGGGCTGCAGGTGTCTCTCCATCTCTTTCCCTCTCTTTTTCTCCCTCCTCTCTCAATTTCTCTCTATCCAATAAAAAAAAGAAATTAAAAAATACAAATCAAGAGAAATAAAATTTTAAAATATAACTGGGTGAACAATGTGGAAATATACACTCCTATAATCTTTTATCTTTCTTTTTTTTTAGAGAGATAGAGGCAGAGAAACAGTGAGAGACCACACCACAAAAGCTTCCTTCAGTATGGGTCATGCACATGGCAAAGTAGCACAACATCCAAGTGTGAAATTTCTCCAGCTCATTTCTGTAATCTTATAATCTTGCAAAACATTATTAAAACACTAATAAAATCGTAGTAAATTTTTAATAAAATAACCTGTTGTAGTTTTAAAGAATAATTTTTAGTTGAATCTTTAACAAATGCTCTATTTCTTGTTAAAAACAGGAAACTCCCACTTCCTCTATAGAGCCTATATTTTCCCCACTCCTGGAACCTCTAGGGTGGGGCTCACTTTCCTGCATGCTTCTCTCAATTCATACAAAATGATATTGCATCTGTTGATCCCAATTTAATCAATGCAACGAGTACCATCTCAGCATGCTTCACTTCAGACTGTGTCCAGAGACGTCAGGTGTGGAATGTCAACCCTTCAACCTCATTACTCAGGTGAGACCTTTCCTTTCATAGGATTCGCTAATTCCATTTCAGGTGGTTCACTTCCAGGTCCCCTGAGATAGGGCATATGTTCACGTGTATCCATAAATTAGGGCAAACATATACCTGAAAGCAAAAGTGCTCAATAGTATGTAGTGAGTCAGTAGATGTAGCAAGTAGAAAGACCTAAAAAGACACCATAAAGCTCCCAATGAAATAGTGTCTACTTAGACTTAGATACCCTCCTCACCTACTTCCTATTATACTTCCCTCAGTCATTCCAAAGCTAACCTTATAAAAGTAAGGAATACAAAAGTTGAATAAGGGAAAGAGACTGGCATACTTCAGTGACGACTCTTCAGTCACTATCAGGCCACCCCATCAGCTGGGGCCCTAGTTGGGGAGTCCCGAGATTCCCAAACAGACATGATGAGCCTAAACCTCGAATAAATCTCTCTCACTGTTACCGGGTCATCTCTATCAGGAATAACACAATAGACCCCATTGTGGGCCCCCATAGGACCTTGCCCTCGAAGTGGGTCAACAACAGCAGAGAATGTTCCATCCTCCAGAAGGGAGGCTGGACAACATACTCTATGTTCCACATGAGGAAGGTGGGTCCTGAAATTGAGGCAGCTTGGAATGTTCCTACTCATGACCACAGAATGTGAGCTCAGATCTACAGGGATGCAGAGGTCACATAGGCTCCTAAGCTGAATATGGGCCCCAGATCAGATCGAATCGATGGGGTTTATAGTCGACAATATTTATACACCTTTCCCATATTTGGAAGCTACTCTTGTCCCTGATCTAGCTTTCTGGTTCTTTTTCCAGCCATGACATCATCTCTCCAGACAATAACTTGGATCCACCTGCATATCAGATGTCCAGCTCAGAAAAAAAAAAAAAAAAAAAAACAGTATAGTCATAGGTCCTTTAGAATATAACTAAAATAGGCCTACTAGCTATCTACAAAACAGAGACAACCCAACTCATCATTTTGTTCTGCCTATTTCCTTATCCTCTTTGTGTTAATTCCTATTTTGAATAATGAAACCCAATTTAGTCATTTGACCGAACAAGAAAGGAAGATGGGGGAGGGGGGTGAAGCAGTTGCTGAGATTACAAAGGCCAAAGTAAGATTTAAATTTCCTTATTGGAACCAGGGAGACAGTACAGTGGTAGTGCAACAGATCTGGAAGTCTGAGGTTCCCCATTCAATTTCCACTACCACCAAGTATCAACGTTGAGGAACCTCTCTCTCATCTCCAATAATAACTTTTTAAAAATCTATTAAAACATATTGGTCTTGTCCAGAAAGTTCACTTCTAATGCATGGTTGGTTTCTTCATGAGCAAAATGCTCAGCAGGATCCCATTTATCCAGGATCATCATATACCAAAGGCCTGTGTCTGGCAAAGTGATATAAAGCCATCTTACAATTTGCAGATAATAATCTGGGACTTGCAGGAAGGAAATAATTTGCCCAAACACTACACTACACTGCTAGTGTCAGAACCACAGTTGAACCTAGACCCTTCAACTTCGCAGAGCTTCTCTGTTTCAGTTTCCTATTAGAAGTCATCATTTCCCTTGTCTTCTTAACATTTTCCCAAGATTTATTTGCTTCTCTAGAGAAATGGCCAGAGTTCCAAAGGAGGAAATCTTTATTCAAGAAATTGAAGTGCTTAAATATTTTAAACGTGAGTACCAGAATAGCTATCAAAAGAATTTTTTTTTTTTTTTTTTGGTTTAAGTTCTCAGTGACAAACAGTTATCTTGGAAACGTCATCAATGATTAGATTTTCTTTACACTAACATCATTGTTGCTCATTTAAATTGAGATTTTCATGCAGGAAAAATTTAGCTACTGAATTTTTTATACATATTATCTCTGTCTTATTGGGCAGGTATGATGAGTATGTATTAATGTTCTTGAATTCTTTGCTAACATTAATTTACCATTGTTTATCATATATCATACTATATAATATAAATTTATATTGGTATAATATCCCAGGAGTTAGTTTGCAAGTAGCTGTTCTAATAGAAGAATGCAATACCATGGAATTCCAATAGTATTCGTTGTCCACAACAACATGCATTTAAGTACAAATAAAAGCTCTTGTAATTGTTTGTCTCAATACATTAATAATGTATTTCAAGCAAAATAAAAAGTAAATATGCCAGCTCATCTTCTATACCTCCACCCCTTTTTCCCCCAAAGAGCACCCAGCTTCCCTATCACCTCTTAAACTTAGAAAATTCAAAGGAGGCTGTCTGCAAATTTGCTAGTTCTCCTTCCCTGGGGCAGAAGGTAGTTAATTTGACTTTAAAAATGCTCCTCTTCAAATTCCTTCTGGGCTATGGGGTGATGCTAAGATCCTGTTTATGTAAACAAAAGTGCTTAATTAAACAGAGTATCTAATAATGTCATAAAGAACTAAAATACTCTCATGCCACCATTTTATTAATCTAAATTTAACTCTAGAAAGCCAGGAAAATATACTAGTGTTTAAATAGATGATAATATTTTAATTTTCTAATACTTGTCTCCTTTATATTTACTAACTTCATGTTTACTCAAATTTTATTTCAAGTTCCTTGAAAATCAACTGGAAAAGATGAATTGATTTACAGTGGAAAATAAAGGCCACAATCCATCCATAGGGCTATCAAATTCTACCTGCCTGTCAAATCAAAAATAACCCATAAATAAACTAATACAAACTACACAGTAGGGTGGGCTTTGGGTGGTATCACAGTGGGCTAAGCACACATGGCACAAAGGGCAAGGACCAGCTCAAGAATCTCAGTTCTAGCTCCCTACTCCCCATCTTCAGGGGGGTTGCTTCACAAGGAGTGAAGCAGGTCTGTGGGTGTCTATCTTTCTCTCCCCCTCTGTCTTCCCCTCCTCTCTTGATTTCTCTCTGTCCTATCCAACAACAACAGCAGCAATAACAACAATAATAACCACAACAACAATAAAACAACAAAGGCAACAAAAAGGAAAAAAAAATGGCCTCCAGAAGCAGTGGATTTATAGTGCAGGCATCAAGCCACAGCAATAACCCTGGTGGCCAAAAAACAAAACAAAAACAAACAAACAAAAAACCAAAGAAAGTACAGAGTAACCAATTAAACAGAAGTTGTATCATACAGGATCTATTCATCAATTTCAATTGCCATTTCTTGGTCCCAAATTGGTTTTCCTTCGTGTATTTACTTAGAATTTCCTTATAAATTTCATATTTGCTACATCTGACTATATGCAAAGCAGGTAGTATAACTGTATCTGATTACATTTCCCTTTAGAATTTCTCACTTCCTCTCTGGTACTCCTTGTACTTCTTGACCTTCCTGTTAAGCCATATCATTGAAAGTTTCACTTTTTTTTTTAATTTCCTTTGTGTCTCCTTGTTTTTCCCACTCTCAAACCTCAACAGCTGGTGATTCCTTAACCTTCACATTTGAATTTCTATTACCGTAAATAAGTTCCAGTTCTCCTTCCTAAGGTCAGCGGCCATTTTTACTTTAATACAGCATTTTGATTTTATGTTATTTTATTTGGGGTATTTTTGAATTCCTTTTTTATAATTTTTATTTGTTATTAATAGTATATTACAAGATTATAAGATTACAACATATAGTTCCACACCTACCACCAAGTTTCATATCCCCACCCTCCTACTTCCCAAAGATAAGTACCAGACTTCTCACAAGTCTTACAGTTTCCAGCAACTTAAATTTATCAACTCCCAAGAAAGCCATCATTTCTATCTTCATCATCAATATCATCATTCTTCTAGTCATACAAAACTTTGAAGCTATCACTGATGTATTCTTCTTCATCCTAAATTTAACCATAATGTTATATACACATATCATGTAACTTTTCCAATAATTAATGTGTAGTTCCTTTATAATAAGCCACAAAATAACATGTCTTCCAATTAGACTCAGAAAAAAATGTGGTTATTAAAATCTTGTACTCCATGATTTTTTCTATACTTCTAAGACAACTGTAACAACTTATCTTCTAGAAGAAAGCTCTACACCAAAAGCAGTTTGAAGCTTAGGAAATCCATGTTTTTTGCTGCTCATCTCTCATTGCCTCAATTCTAGATACTGCTTATACCAGGGAGGTTAAAGAGCAGCATCCTCCAAGCATTTCAAAATCAAAATAGCCTATGGAACATCTATCATAGCAATAACTGACAGACAAGGGTAGAGCAAGGCAAACTCATCTTCAAAAAAGAGAATGACTCCCAAGTCACGTCAAGATTTGATTATTGCCTAGTAACCTAAGAAAAGAACATGACAGGTAAGAAAAGATTCCCTAACCATAGACACTGCTCAGAAAATAGGAATCTAGGGAGTCGGGCGGTAGAGCAGGGGTTAAGCGCATGAGGGCGGCATGAAGCGAAAGGACCTGAGTAAGGATCCCAGTTTGAGCCCTGGCTCCCCACTTGCAGGGGGGTCGCTTCATAGGTGGTGAAGCAGGTCTGCAGATGTCTTTCTCTCCCCCTGTTCTCTCCATTTCTCTCTGTCCTATCTAACAATGACGATATCAATAACAATAACTACAACAACAATAAAAAACAAGGGAAAATAAATTTTTTTTAAAAAGAAAGAAAATAGAAATCTGGGGGCACAGCGGGTTAAACGCGCGTGGCACCAAGCGCAAGGACCTGCATAAGGATCCAGGTTCAAGCCCCCAGCTCCCCACCTGCAGGGGAGTTGCTTTACAAGCGTGAAACAGATCTGCAGGTGTCTATCTTTCTCCCTCTGCCTTCCCCATCTCTCTCCATTTCTCTGTGTCCTATCCAACAACAGTAATAACAACAACCACAATAAATAACAAGGACAACAAAAGGGGGAAAAATAGCCTTTAGGAGCAGTGGATGTGTAGTGCATGCAGGGAGCCCCAGCAATAACCCTGAAGGCAAAAAAAAAAAAAAAAAAGAAAGAAAAAGAAAAAAAATAGAAATCTCAGGAGATCAATACTGAATGTGCTTTAAACACACTATGAAACAGAGAATAAGCCTTGGTGAGTTGACTTGGAGGAATCCAAGTCTACTGGTAGGTCCATAGTCCATGTGCAGAGGAAGAAATCCTACTCTTCATTCCAATTCCATGTTCAGAGTCTTTTCTGTGTGTGATCTGGCTCTCCCATGTCAGAAAAGAACGTTTAGGCCTTCGTAAGAAAAGCATTCCATTTGTGTTGTTATTATTTCTCATTGTAAATGAGTGTTTTAGCATTCTGGTTTTATTAGCCTTATGAATGTGCTTAATGTGAGTTCACCAACGAGAAAGAACGCTGCTCTCTGAGTGCTGACAACATCAGACTTCCAAGTTGGCTGAGCTGATGGACAGGCTTGTATGCCAGACACAGTCAAATAACCAACACAATGAAAGAATGTCTCACTGTGAGGCCCAAAGGAAGGTGCAAGCATGTTGTTGTTGTTGTTGTTGTTGTTCTTATTTTAAATAATCCTGAATGTTTTTTTTTGTAGTATTGAATATTTTCAATCCAATAAGATTGCTCTGAATTAGTCAGGAGTTGTAGCTGAAATTTTTGTTATCTAATTATTAAATATATGAAGTATATTATTTGGAGGGACAAAGATGTAAACCAGCAATATTCTCCACTTTAAAGGAAGATGCTACTACTTTTGTTGGGAAAACTATGACAAACAAGACAGGAAATTAAAAAAAAAAGGTTATATTTTGCCAAAGGGCCAGATATTCCTCATCTGAAAGTCTTGATTTTTCCAGAGGGAGGACTTTCAAGGTTGTATTAAAAGGAGACATTATCCCCTCATATCTAAATTACTTCTTACATGAGACTTAATTATACCAGAATTATATTCTCATTAACCAAGATGGCTTTCTGGAAGGAATACCTAAAATATCAGCCTTTATAACAAATATATCTCTACAGGGCCATATATAACCATCTTTTACCTCCCTATCTCATGGATTCTGACATATCTCCAGTAATAATTCTCACCAAGAATAACCTTGGTGATTAATGAATTAATCCTCTTATTAACATTAAAAAATCATACTCATTGATACTTTTCAAATTTTTTTATTGGTCACAACTCTTCAAGTTTATTCCTCTATCTATTAGATCTACCCACTGGTATCCTTTTTTCCCTTAATTCCAAATTGGGCAATTATGAAGGGTAAAATGGCAGCATTCAGGCTAATCAACTATAAGTGCTAGGTTACGTATAGCAACAATTATTGTGTCTGCTACCTTTTCCTTTTATACTAATTAAAATGCTTCCTATTGTGCTTATGGTTCTAAAATAATTACAGCAAGTCAATAATAGTCATTTAAAATGTAATGAATTGATGGCTAATCTACACATCCATTCAATCATTCAATAAGCATTTGCTTATCGAATACATTCAATTATTTTTGCCATTCTAAATGAGCCGACAAATACTTGAATTTTTGCCATTTCACTTTTTAATGAGAATTCTCAAGTCTTAAAACATCCAAAACAGGACTCATCATCTTCTAGTATAAATCTGCCCTTTTGCCTATATTCTCGATTTCAGGGAATAGAAGCATGACCCACTAAGTCTGAAGCTTTAGCTTACCAAACTCTCCTCTCATCCATTGTTAATTTCTGTATATTCTGTGTCCTATCACCTATCAAATCCACCCTTATTTACACATTCCTGATCAGTGTACCACTTCTCTGCAGGGCTTTATAGCATCACACTGGCATCTCTGTCCACTCATTCACCTACCTCTTCTTTCAGCCAGAGTTGGCAATCTAATATTCAAATCTAGGCAGTTCACTACAAGGCTATTCCTTTGTAACCTTTACAGTTTAAGAATTTTTTCTGTTGTTCCCAAAGTACTCTGAATGCTGTAAGTAGGTACAACATTTCCAAATGTTTTACAAACAGTATCAACCAAAATTTTTAAGTATATACCTATGGTAGAAATATTAACAAATATATATATATATATATATATATATATATATATATATATATATATATATATATATATATATGAAAATCAAAGAGGCTTGGCTACTTAGGAGAAAATATCTTCAACTGTCAGTTCAACTGGAGAACTCATCCAGAAATGCATTGTAATTTCCTTTAGCTTCTACATCTATAAACAGTCCTGGCTTTTTTCTAATATTCAAGTAGCTATGGTCTTAGCCCAAGAAAATGTGTTAAGCCTGTAAGACTTACTGTGTTTGTGTTTCTTTTATTTTTTCATACAGGTAAGAAATGCCTTGATTTGTGACTATTTTTTTCTGGTGTGAACAGCTTTAGCATCTATTACATATTGTTAAATAAATGAGCAGGCCATTAGACTAGGGTGATTCAAGTACCCTGGTAGTCTTTATAAGCAAAACAAAACATCAGACATCTACACCAGCACCAATAAACTCATAAAAATGCTATTGTGGGGCTAGATGGTGATGCACCTGCTTGAGTGCACATATTACAATGTGCAAGGTTCAAGTCCCCGGTCCCCATATGCAGGGGGAAAGCTTTGCAAGTGGTGAAGGAGTGCTGCAGGTGTCTCTCTGCCTCTCTCCCTCTCTATCTCCCACTTCTCTCTCGATTTCTGGCTGTTTCTATCCAATAAATAAATAAAGACAATTAAAACTTTTTTTTAGTTTTATTGTGACATAATCTACATTTTAAACTATAATGTAACAGAAGACTATGCAAAGAGACTCTCAAGCCTGAAGCTCCAAAGTCTCAAGTTCAGTCCCTTGAATTTCCATAAACCAGAACTGAACAGTCCTATGGGAAAAAAATAATTAAAATTAAAATTAATGGTATAGATAATAACACGTCAACAGAAAATTCTAGTACTTGGAGATTAATATTATTGATTATACAGTTAATAAATCACCCACTCAATGACTTACTCAATCTTATTTCAATATTTTATATATTTAATTTTTATGGAAAGTATACTTGTTATATTTCTTTAATTTGTACTATTTTCTATTGTTCTAGAGTTAAGAGAGAAAAGCAATAGCAATAATTAACTTTTGATATATTAATAAATCTTTTTAAAAACACCTCTCTTATGTTGAACTATGAAAAAATGTTTTGTTGTTCACTTAATTTTCATTTTACCTAAAAAAATTTCTTACAAATGCTCCAAATTAATCCACTGTAATATCTAAAAATAGTTACAAATATTATTATATACAATCATTCAATGATTAATCTTTAAATTAATAAAATCATATAATCTAAAATCAGAGTACTTAAGATAGGCAGTTTTATTTATAATTTTTATAAAATTTACAACCTGTATTGGGATACTGCTATTGTTATCAACCAATTTATAAAAATCCACACAGGTCAACTTCTATTTGAGGGAAAACATGTTATTAACATTCAAAATCCAAATTAAATTTTAGTACATATCTAAGCACTGGAACTAAATTTAAAAAAAAAAAAAAAAACCTTCTGAAAAAGTCTGTACCCAACTGCCCTGCCAGGGATCATCTTAATTTTTCAATCCACCCTGGAAAAATGTAACTTTTTTTTTCAAGCAGCTGATGCTTTTAAACATGCCAGACTGGACTAAACATTCCTTCCTCCTGATGTCATGCACCAGCATTTGTCTCAAAAGACATCTTTTGTAGTTGTAACCAAAAGGCAAAAGAAATCAGAGCTCTGAACAGGCAGAGATGAGAAAAGGAGGGAAATTTCTCAGAGCAATTCACTAAAAAGAATTCTGAGACAAACCTGTATATTTTTAGTCATTGCATACTTTAAAACAGAGCCTCTGACTTTTATAAGCTATTGTGCTTATTTTCACACTATTGGTTCTAAAAATAACCTCTGCTTTATGGTAATGTGTCACAGGGAAGTTAGCTATAGTTTCATGAAAGACGTTTTCATCCCTGACTGGCATCTCCTCAATAGCTGGGGCCCAGGCACACGGCTCTCTTCCCGGCAAGGCCCTCTGCACTGGAACAGTGCAGCATTCATAACTTATTCTCGTCTCCGCGGGGCAGCTCCACAGAAAAGCGTCTCCAACCTAATGGGTTACATCACTGAAAAGCCTTCCATTTGGCTAGGTGAAAAACATGAATGCATGCCTCATTCATTTCTCTGACTTAAAAAAAAAAAAAAGAAGAAGAAGAAGAAGAAAAGAAAAGAAAAGAAAAGAAAAGAAAGTAAAATCATATCCAACACCCTAAGCTAAAGACTTGCATTCCCACAACCCAGTTTAATCAAACACACAACATTGCCCTTGCTGACTCTTCAACAGAGGAAACACAAACTTTCCAAACTATACTAACTTTGAAAATGAGTTTTACAACTCGTGCCACCATTAAAAAGGTCCAATAAGATACCAAAAATAACTCTAAAATTTAATGGAAACGCCTCTGATTGGTGCATGCATTGCTTTTAGGTTTAGGTCACATTTTAAAAATAGACTTGACAGAAAGTAATGGAACCAAAAGCCTCATACTCCCCACCGACATCAACATACATAAACCAGTGCACACAGAAGTTTCCCTTTCTTTCTCCATACTTGTCCTGATGGTCAAATTAAATCAACTCCATCCAAGTCTTTGCAGCATATGTCATATATGTGTGGTTCTTTGGAAAGAAAAATACTCAGTAGTGTCGTAAACATTTAAATTGAAGTGAATACACTTTTCTTTCTTCCTTTAAATATGCCATTTAAAGGCTAAACCTTTATGAATGGCATGAGGATATTTCCATCTTTTAATAGTTTTTTTTAAAAAAGGAATATAGATACAAACAGAGAGGTATGGATTCACCTGCTAACGCCCATGTCCAACAGAGAAGTAATTACCTTCCACCTTCTGCACCCCATAATGATCCTGGGTCCATACTCCCAGAGGGATAAAGAACAGGGAAGCTTCCAATGGAGGGGATGGGATACAGAACTCTGGTGGTGGGAACTGTGTGGAATTGTACCCGTTAGTTTATTAATTATTAATATAATTATTAATTAATAATCTTATTAGTCACTATTAAATCACAAATAAAAAATTATATTACAAAATAAAGAAAATAAGGGCAAAAAAAGAAAAAAAACTGGTGGTTATCACTTCCCTATATGAAAGGAGAAAATATAGAGCTGTGATCCAGTCATACATTTCCAAAGGATGTGCAACATCCAAAACCACAGCTGCACACAGCCTACTGGAGAGACAGGCAATGTTGAGTAGACAGCAGAGCCCAGGAAATGGCATCTGCATGGAGTCCTCTGGGCTCCTGTGGCAATGGCAGCAGCTCCATGCCCTGACTGCTGCCTGTGTAAATGACGAGGGAAAGCCATGTCTTTTTTTTTTAAGACATGTCAATTATGAAGAATTGTGGACCTTATAACTAACAACTCACTCAAAGCCGTTTATATCTTTGATGGTGTAAATCTCTCCTACTCACAACCTCCATGACATGACAGAACTTTATAGCTTCTGCTAAGCCATTTCCATGCATTAGAAGGAAAAAGCAGTTGCCATGTATGCTCAGAATCTGATTCCTAAGCATCCTTGTGAAATACTCACAGTAATCTGTTCACAATTTTACAAGCCCAAGATCTATTTTCTGCCTTCTTTTCCCTTCCCCTGCTCCATTTTTCCCAATCCTTTTTCATCTCCAGGGCTTCACTATTCCAAGATTTTTCACATAGAAAGAACAAGGCAGGGGGCAGGAGGTGGCAAACCTGGTTGTAATCCCATGTGGCCAAGCACAAGGACCAGGGTTCGAGCCCCTGCTTTCTGGGGGGGAGGAGGTCAAGAGAGATGAAGTGAAACAGGTCTGCAGGTGTCTCTTCCTCTCTCCCTCTCTGTCTCCCCATCTCCTTTCAATTTCTCTTTTTCCAATTTAAGGAAAGAGAAGGGAAGGAAAGGGAAAGGGGAATGGAAATGGGAGGGGAGGGGGAAAGGAGAATGGAAAGGGGAGGGGAGGGGAGGGGAGGGGAGGGGAGGGGAGGGGAGGGGAGGGGAGGAGAGGAGAGGAGAGGAGAGGAGAGGAGAGGAGAGGAGAGGAGAGGAGAGGAGAGGAGAGGAGAGGAGAGGAGAGGAGAGGAGAGGAGAGGAGAGGAGAGGAGAACTACAGCACTGAAGCTTCCCTGAATGCCATGAAGACCGGGTTGGAACTTGGGTAGATAGATGTGTGCTTCCTTCGAGATTTGTTGGCTGTCCCCTCCCCCAAACATAATTTACTAATCGGCATTAATGGGCAGAAATAATATTTTCCCTGAAAGTTTGTACTGAGGATTTCAAGAGACTGAAGTATTTACAGAACATTTTATATATGTCAGTTGTTAAACTTTTTTTACCAAAAAAATGGGCATAGATAATAATTCTTTAAATAATCAGTTTGCATAGAAACAGTTTAGCATAAATAAGATAGATTTTAATAGCCAATATTCCTTCACTGTATTATATATAACATATATATACAAAATGTAGACTTCTGACTTTTAAAACCCACTCAACAGCGCCTAAACTGGAGAACTATATCTCTCTCCTCCGTCTATACAATTTCTTTTGTTGTCATTCCTTTTATATATCAATCTATATTATTTACAGTCTCATCTAAGTTTTATTATAAGCCTGTTTTGGTGAGCAAGGATTCTGTCATGTCAAGCCCATATGGCCCTCAGAAATATTAATAATCATCATCATAATTTTAATATCTCCCTTAATGACAGAATAGATATAATTTGGCCCTCAAATTCTTTACCTCTTTATGCACATTACACCCAGAATGTAATGGATTGGCAAGATATCAATAGAAAGGAAGTCAGAAGACCTCCCTTGGTGCAATGGTCCGTAAAAACTAAATCAGAGTGGGGGGCAGATGGTAGCACGCTGGGTTAAGTACAACATAGTGTGAAGCGCAAGGACCAGCACAAGGATCCAGGTTCGAACCCCTGGCTCCCTACCTGCAGAAGCAGCACTTCTCAAGCAGTGAAGCAGGTCTGCAGATGTTCATCTTTCTCTCCCCCTCTCTGTCTTCCCCTCCTCTCTCCATTTCTCTCTGCCCTAACCAACAGCAACAACAATGGAAAAAAGATGGCCACCAGGAGCAGTGAATTCATGTAACAGCCCAAGCAATAACCCTGGAGGCAAAAAAAACAACGAAATCAGACACCAAGCATCAGACAGACTGACTAAATAAACCGGAGCTGTAGACTGAGTGGACATTCTGCCACAAACTCTTTGAGAAAACAAAACAAAAATTCATAAAATATTTAGACTTTCGGTAACGGGGAAGGTGTGAAACTCTAGTCTTATCACTATTTAGTCCTATCAATAGCAATAGGACATGTGGGAGGGGTGGCTAGATTTACTATCTCAAGTTCTCCAACTGCCTAGACTATAGTCCTAAACACAAATACTAGCTCTTGCTATTATTTATCTTATATTTGCAAAATGATCATCCTATGATAAGGGGGTTAGTTTTTTTTTTTTTTAACCTCCAGGGTTATTGCTGGGGCTCAGTGCCTGCACTACAAATCCACTGCTCCTGGAGTCCATCCCCCCCCCCCGCCCCGCTTTGTTGCCCTTGTTGTCATCATTATTGTTGTTATCATTGCTGTTGTAGTTGTTGGATAGGACAGAGAGAAATTGAGAGAGGAGGGGAGACTGAGAGGGGGGAGAGAAAGACACCTGCAGACCTGCTTCACCGCCTGTGAAGCGACTCTCCTGCAGGTGGGGAGCCGGGGGCTTGAACCAGGATCCTCCTGCCGGTCCTTGCACTTTGCACCATGGGTGCTTAACCCGCTGCACTACTGCCCGACCCCCAGGGGGTTTATTGTTTATGTGTCTCTAAAAATGTATCGGAAAATAAAGTTCTGCAAACATCTAAATCAACTACAGCTTTAGGCCAGAGAGGGCAAGACCTTTTGACCTTGTAAGTATTTAAAAAAATACAAGGAGGTTCAGATAGCACTAGAAGTGTTCAGATAATAGTGAAGTCAAGTATAATAACACAGATACGTAACCCCCCCCCCCAACTAACCTGGCTATAATAATTAATTACTGATATTTTAATTTTCTCTAAGACTGTAAGAAAACCCTTGTATCCTCTTTAAGACCTGCATTTCTCCTAGTCCTGGTACCTCTAGGAAATGTCCATACTTGTTGAAATTCCTTTTCTATGATTTCTTACCGCCATATCAAATTGCTTTAACCAAATTGCTAGTAGTTTTGCCTG
Source organism: Erinaceus europaeus (assembly GCF_950295315.1). Taxonomy (NCBI): domain Eukaryota; kingdom Metazoa; phylum Chordata; class Mammalia; order Eulipotyphla; family Erinaceidae; genus Erinaceus; species Erinaceus europaeus. Next base: position 59,713,290 of record NC_080177.1, read on the forward strand.
TCACCTTTAACCAAATCGCTACTGGTGCTGCCACTCCGCATTATGCTGCTATTGAAATCCTACTGTGGACAGTAACCTGAGATAACAGCCTGACAGGTCAACCTCGTAACTCTTCAAATCTGGTGCTCCACTGACACTATTCTCTCAGACAATATTCTCATTCAATCTCAGATTAGTTACCAAACTCAAGCAAAACTATTATAGTCGTATGCCCCCATGAACATGCCTACAATGGTGTCCCTAGCTTTCTTCTACCCTAAAATCCCTAGTCTCATCTGCTCTGATCCTGCTTTCCGGTTCCTGTTCATTATCCATCTTGTCTCAACTTAGGTAATGACACCTTCCAGATACCAGGCTGTAGATTCTACCATGACTCTACCCCAACTTCTCTGGGCAGATGATCTCACCAATGTGCCCTGGACCCTCGCATTTCCAGTGCTCTGGTCCACTAAGGAAAGATAGAAACAGGCTGGGGGTATGGATCGACCTGTCAACACCCACGCTCAGTGGAGAAGCAGCTACAGAAGCCAGAACTACTACCTTTTGCTCCCCATAAACAACCTTGATCCATACTTCCAGCGGGGGAGAAGTGATAGGATGAAGATAAGGGGACTCTGCACCCCAGCTCCATCAGCACCCAGAGAGAGAGAAGGAAAAGGAGAGGGACATATGGGGGTAGCTTTGATGTCATGAGTGTTTAGAGGGAAAGAGAGGATTGAATCAGGAAAAGAAGAGGTAACTTTGTGTAAAAGTGGAATGATAGTTGAAGAGAAAGAGAAGATGGGGGAACTGTGGTGGACTGCAATAGGGAGAGTGAAGATTCAGAATTCTGGTGGTAGGAATGGTGTGGATTCAAACCCCTGTCAACATGTTATTCTGTAACTTGAAAATATTTTTTAAAAATTAAAAATAAATAAATATCTGTATTTCTCCCAGCCCCCAAACCATGCTCAGCAGAGAAGAAGGGATCCATCGCCTGTATATCTTGATAACTCTCCTCTCAACCCCTTACCCTGCTATACTGTCTCTGTTGCCCTCAACTAAATCAATGCAACCAGTGTCACCATGGCACATTATATTGCCACTGCCTTTTTGCTTCTGATTGCATTCAGTGACAGCAAGCCTGAGATGTTAACCATCCAACCCCAATAATCTGGTGAGATCTTTCCTAACACATGGGACTGCCTAGTTCCATTTCCTGTGCTGTGCTCTCCAAAAGTTACAGATTCTAGATATAGGCCTAGGGAACTGGGTACATGGTATACACATATCCATGAGGTAGGGGCAACTATATACCTCAAAGTAAAAAATGCTTAATAGTCTCACTTAGACCTAATAAGCTTTACAATCAAGTAGAGTAGCCTAAAGAAGGCAACATAAATTTTCCATTCAAATATTTACTACTTAGGCCCAGACAACCCCCTCTCCTACCCCCACACTTCAATTCCCTCAAACACTATCTACTCAACTAACTAAATAATAAAAAGTAGTAAGCTAAGTCTGAAAGACAAAGACAAGTATGGGATGATCCCAGTCATAAACAGAAGTTGAGAAAGAAGAACAGAAAGGGAAACTCAAAGCAGAATCAGACTGAGTTTGGAGTAGGGCACCAAAGCAAAAATCTCTGGGAGGAGGGTGAGAGTGGATGCTCAGCTTCAAAGGGGGGGGGGGGGGAGTCTTTTGGTGGTGGGAATGGTGTTTGTGTACCCTCCTATTAACTTACAGTCATATAACTCGCTCTTTAATTAATATGAGAGGGGAAAATTGATTGAATATCTCAAACTTTTTAATGCACAGACCATAGGCTGAGTCTCTGAAATGCTGACTCTCCTAAAAGCTTAGACCAGGAAAACAGAAGCAACCGGTGGTATTAATTTATAAGATACACACACACACACACACACACACACACACACACACACACACCATTAAAGGACAAATTATGGTGAGGTCCTGTGTGATACAGAAAATCCTAACAATGGGGGTTTTCATAATCAACCCAATTGCCAAATAATTTGATTATAGCAATAACTATCTATTGTCTTTTTAAACCCTAAGACATCAGGAACCTCCCACTTCCTCTATAAAGCCCAAATTTCCCCCAGTCCTGGAACCTCTAGGGTGGGGCTCACTTTCCTGCATGCTTCTCTCAAGTCATACCAACTGATACTGCATCTGCTGATCCCAACCTATTCAATGCAATGAGTACTACCTCTGTATGCTTTACTTCGGAATGTGTCCAGAGACAGCAGGCGTGGAATGTCAACCCTTCAGCCTCATTACTCAGGTGAGACCTTTCCTTTTTCATAGGACTCCTTAATTCCATTTCGGGTGGTCCACTTCCTAATAACGCCTCAAAACCTAGATACAGACCAGGTCCCATGAGATAGGGCATATGTTCACATGTATCCATAAATTAGAGCAAAATATATACCTGAAAGCCAAAGTGCACAATAGTTTGCAGTGAGTCAATAAATAAAGGAAGACAGCAGAAAGACCTAAAAAGACAACATAAAGTACTTAATGAGATAGTTTCTACTTAGACCTAGATACCCTCCTCACCTACTTCCTATTACACTTCCCTCAGTCACTCCAAAGCTAACCTTGTCAGACAAAGCAAGGACTACAAAAGCTGAATAAGGGCAAGAGACCGGCATACTTTAATGATGACTCTTTAGTCACTGTCAGGCCACCCCATCAGCTGGGGCCCTAGTCGGGGAGTCCTGGGATTCCCACACAGACATGATGAGCCTCGACCTCGAAAGATCCCTCTCTCCATTATCACTGGTCATCTCCATCAGGAACAACATAATGGACCCCTTGGGGGGGGGGGCCCATAGGACCTTGCCCTCAATGTGGGGTTGGATAACATACTCTATCTACTACCTGAAGAAGTTGGGTCCTGAAATTGGTGCAACTTGGAATGTTCCTACATTGACCACAGAATGTGTGTTTAGATCTACAGGGATGTAGAGGTTACATAGGCTCCTGTGCTGAATATGGGCCCCAGATCAAATTGATGAGGTTTACAATCAACAATATTTATACACTTTTCCCATATTTGGGAGCTACTCTCTTCCCTGATGCAGCTTTCTAGCTGGACAATTATTGCCCCGAAGACAATAATTTATTATTTGAATCATCAAACAAGGCAATAAAATTCAAACTTAACCTAAAATCCTAGGTGTATTTCCTCCCTAACTTGATGCCAGAACCCGTAAACCTAATACAGGTTTAGATACAATAAATGACACTCAGTGCTTAACAGCTAAGAGACACCCCAAATTAGTCAGATAAAGAAGGGACTGCAAAAGCTGAATAAGGGCAAGAGAGTGGCTCACTTAATGGTGGTCTTTTTGGTCACTACCAAGCCACCCCATCATCTGGGGCCCTGTACTCAAAAAATCCTATGATATCCCCATAGATACAATAGGCCTAACCCTCTAATAGACCCCTCTCTCTACCATCACTGGTCACTTTCCATCAGGAACATCATCATAAGCCGTCTTGTGGGCCTCTCCAAGATTTCCTGGACTCACTATAAAACATCAAGAGTGGGGGCCGGGCAGTAGCACAGTGGTTAAGTGCACGTAGTGCGAAGAGCAAGTGCCAGCGTAAGGATCTGGGTTCAAGCCCTTGGCTCCCCTGCTGCAGGGGAGTCGCTTCACAGGCGGTGAAGCAGGTCTGCAGGTGTCTATCTTTCTCTCCCCCTGTCTTCCCCTCCTCTCACCATTTCTCTCTGTCTTATCCAACAACGATGACATCAACAGCAACTACTACAACAACAATAAAAAACAACAAAAGGGGGGAAAATCAAATTTAAAAAAAAAAATCAATGGTGGGGGGTGATGGGCTGGGTGGTAGCGCAGTGAGTGAAGCACACCTGGTGCAAAGCAAGAGGACCAGCATAAGGATCCTGGTTCAAGCCCCCAGCTCCCCACTGTCAGGGGCGGGGGTCTGCTTTGCAAGCAGTGATGCAGGTCTGCAGGTGTCTATCTTTCTCTTCTCTCTGTCTTTACCTCCTCTCTCCATTTTTCTGTGTCCTATCCAACAAAAACAGCTATAACAACAATAACAATAAAAACCACAACAAGGGCAACAACAAGGACAGAAAATTGGGGAAAAGAGCCTCCAGTAGCAGAGGATTCGTAGTGCTGGCACCAAGCCCCAGTGATAACTAACCCTGGAGGCAAAAAAAAAAAAAAAAAAATCAATAGGACTACCCCAAAGGGAGGCAAGGTCAGCCAACTCTGCCACTCTAAGACTGGTTCTGAAATGAGTGCAGCCTAGAATGTTCCCAGCTGTGACATGAACCATGAGCTCAGAGCTCAGACAGACATTGACTCAGAGGTTATACAGGCTAAAGATGAATATACATGGGCCCCGGGTCACACTTTTCAAGTTTGGGAGGTACTTCCTACCCTAACCCAGCTTTCTTGACTACAACTTGCCAGACAATATCCTTAGTCCACCTCCAATGTAAATAGCAATCTCCAGCAAAAATTATTAAAGTCAGGGACCTCTTAAAACATACCTAAGACATTTCTTATGATTCTTCTTTCTTTCCTTTTTTCTTTTCTTTCTTTCTCTTTTTTAATTGCCACCAGGGTTATTGCTAGGGCTCAGTACCAGCACTACTAGTCCACCACTCCAAATGGCCATGTTTTCCCTTTCTAATTTTTTCTCTTTTATGAGATAGGACAGAGAGAAATTGAGAGAGGATGGAAAGATAGAGAGGGAAAGATAGACACCTGCAGACCTACTTCACCGCTCATGAAGCGGAACCCTGCAGATGGGGAGCCGGGGGTTGAACCCCGGTGTTTGGCTGGGTAACATGTGTGTACCACCACTGCCCCCCCCCACCTACCCATTCCTAGCTTCTTACCACCCTAGGACCCTACTGTCCTCTGCTTTATTCCCACTTTCTGGTTCCTGTTTATTAAACATTTTGTCCTGCCTCATATCTTAACTGCCTTTCAGGCACCAAGTTGCAAATGCTACTATGATTCTCTCCTAAACTCCCTGGGCAGACGAGCTCACCAATGCGTCCTTTTACCTCACATCTCCAGAGCCTTACCCAACTAGAGAAAGGTAGAAATAGGCTGAGGGTGTGGATCGACCTGCCAATGCCCATGTCCAACAGAGAAGCAATTACAGGAGCCAGAAATCCCACTTTCTGCACCCCATAAAGATCTTTGGTCCAACATCCCAAAGGGGGAGACATGCTAGGGGAAGATGACTAGAGGCTCTGAAACACAATTCCATCAGGACCTAGAGAGAGAAGAGAAAAGAAAGGACATTCACAAGTAGTAATAGGTACAGCTGTGACTTAGAAAGGACGAGAAGCAGGACCACAGGAAAAGATGGGCAAAAATACATATAGATAGAGAGACAGTTATAGGAATAATAGTCACTCCATATCTATGACCTTAGAGAACTACTCTATTTTCCAATGGAGGGAATGGGGACACAGAACTCTGGTGGTGGGAACAGTGTGAAATTATATCCTGGTTACCTCATAATTGTGTGAATCATTGAAACACTTATAAAATAAAATAATAAAAACAAAAGAACAGTCAATTATTTATTGAGTTCTTATGATGTCCCAAGCTTGAAACAACAACAAAAGAGGACAGACAGAATTCCTGACCTCTGAACTTTACAAAAATCCCACCTCAACAATCTTGAAAGGTTCTTCTCTTCATCAGCAAAAAAAAAAAAATGCCTAAATATGCCAGAACATAACTAAGCTATGTCCATTAATGGAGAAAAATAAAGTTTAAAAAAAAAAACCACAAAGTTTCAGTCAAAAATGTTAATGTATAATGTCTGGCAGGGACTTTGGGGGTGAATACTGATGTGTATTATTTTTTTAATTTATAAGGGTACATCTTGTATGGACTTTTGCTATTGGGAAAACAAAACTAAGTGAAAATCTACAATGCTAACTGCTTAACAATGTTAACGGGGGGAGGGAGGAGCTTGAACCCAGGTCCTTTCACACTATAATCTGTGTGCTCAACCAGATGCACCACCACCCAGCCCCAATGGATACAACTTTATATCTCCCTATGATAGGTGTATGCAAAACACTCTCAACCCCAACTTAGGTTCATAATTGTATATCATGCTGAAAAACTCTTACTAGTAAACACACTAGACACATTCCTTGTGGTATAGTTTCAAACTTTAAAGTTACTCCTGCCACTACAGAAGAATAAATGAAAGCTGCTACATTGCCCACAAGTTTTATTTTTGCCAATAGTTTTAACTTTGCCTCTGCTATCTGAGTGACAGTAGCAAATAAGGGATGGACTGGCTTTGGTTTTGCTATCTTTGCCTTGATCCTACAGTGAGCAATAAAATATCACTGACTGGCTTGTATAATATAGAGGATCAGCTATCTTCTGCAAGAAACTCAGCAGAAGATAAGCATATAGAATTTAGGAACTGCATATATTTGAGAAGGAGCATATTGCCTCAAACATTTCCAGGTCTTATGTATATACAACTGAAGTATGATCATAAGGTGAGAATCTAATTTTTTAATATTTATTCATTTTCCCTTTTTGTTGCCCTTGTTTTATTGTTGTAGTTATTATTGTTGTTGTTATTGATGTCGTCGTTGTTGGATAGGACAGAGAGAAATGGAGAGAGGAGGGGAAGACAGAGGGGGGAGAGAAAGATAGACACCTGCAGACCTGCTTCACTGCCTGTGAAGCGATTCGCCTGCAGGTGGGGAGCCAGGGGCTCGAACCGGGATCCTTACGCCGGTCCTTGTGCTTTGCGCCACCTGTGCTTAACCACTATGCTACCACCCGACTCCCGAAGCTAATTTTTTTTAAGCACATATGATCATTAAGCACACATAGGGTGAAGCACAGGGATCTATGGAAGGATCCAGGTTTGAGCATCTGGCTCCCCACCTGCAGGGGAGTCGCTTCACAGGCGATAAAGCAGGTCTGCAGGTGTCTTTCTCTCCCCCTTTCTGTCTTCCCCTCCTGTCTCCATTTCTCTCTGTCCTACCCAACAATGAACAACATCATCAACAACAATTATAACCATGACAAGGCTACAACAAGGGCAACAAAGGGGGGGGGGGGCAATGGCCTCCAGGAGCAGTGGATTCATGGTGCAGGCACTGAGCCCCAGCAATAACCCTGGGGGCAAAAAAAAAAAAAAAAAAAAAGAACCATTTCAACAAAGATAAGACAAACTGTAAGAACCACAGTGCCAGGTGCAACAAAGAACAAGTAAGAAACATCTATGCAAGATGGAAAGTGCTTCCTTTTTCTAGCCTGAAGAAGGGTTCGACAGAAATCTAGTGTTAAATCATCAACTTTCCAGGAGAACTTGTTTATTTTCCAGTAAGAATAAAAATAAAGCCAAGTGAACTGGTAGGTGGTACATCCAGTACAGAACACATATTACCAGCCATAGAGACCTGGGTGGCCTTGGGCCACCACATGGAAGCACCTGCAAGAAAGACACTTCATGAGTGGTGCTGAGGTGTCTCTCCTCTCTGTCTCTCTATCTCCGTTTCTATATCTCTGTCTCTGACACTATCTTAAAAAGAAAAAAACAAAAAAGGTGTGTGGGGGGGTAGATGGTGGATAACCCAGTTGAATGCATAACCATGCACAAGGACTGAGGTTCAAATTTTTGTTCCCCACCTGCAGGGAGGATGTTTTGGTCTCTGTCAGTCTTCCTTTCTATCTCCCACTCCTCTATCAATTTCTCTCTGTCTTATCAAATTAAAGGGGGAAAAAAATAGGAAAAAATGGCCGCCGAGAGAGGCGGATTCATTGTGCAAGCACAGAGCCCCTTCAATAAGCCTGGTAGCAAGAAATAAAATAAAATAATAGCAACCAATAATTTTAAAATGGAAAAATGATCACAGGGACCACAGCTACTGAGTCACAGAGGTAACCCTGGTGGCAATAGTAATAACATTTTTGTTATTACAAACGTTGCCAAAACATTTTAATTTAACATAATTTATACACTACTGCATTGAGATGCAAGTATATTTAGTTTATATCCTGTTAAAAATAATTAAATGGCTGCCAAATTTCACCCCAGAGGTAGACTCATATTCATTTTGGACTCAAAGATCACTTTCTAGAAAGTAGTCTCAAGATGCATGTTCCCTTTACAAAAGCTCTCCAGATGAAGGATGTTTTTGCAAATGCAAAATATGAATTATTAGCATCGTGATCATTTTTATTGTGCTAAGCATTTGAATGGATTTTGCATCTGGTGGCTCTACGGTTTTGCCACAGCAGGATAGCTGGGTTAAAATCTAAATTCCTAAAGCAATACTGTAATACTTTGAACCACAGTGACATCCAAGAGGAATAATGACTTTCTGATGAAGTGTGCAGCTCCTCTGAGGTAAGAAGAGAAATGCCAAACCTGGAACATGGTGCAAATTCCCTGCTAACTCCTGACTGAAAGTGGATAATAAATGGCTGCAGGCATTTTCTTCATTCTCTTGTGTGAACCTCTGACAGGAAGAACCAATATAGGTCACAGTGTTGAGAAGCCTTACAATTTGGAGGATATATATAAATGTAGTGTGTTTATATTGCTAAAAAAAATTAAATTGAAAGACTATTTTCTAAACACCTTCCACACAACATAAGTGGCCTGTATCTTCTTTCAAGACAGAGTATCAGTTTATTTCAAATTTAGAGATACTGGCCTCGATTCAAATTCATGGCAGTTATAGAAACCAATGTTCCGTGCCTTGATTCAGGTGGCAAGCATTAAATCTTTTTCCGGCTGTCATGCAACAACAACTTTAATACAAATTAGCACTGCCAAACTCAGTTTCCTGGGCTCAGAGGTCCTTGATGCTACTCTGTGAATTTTATTCAGACTGTTACATGAACTATGCTCTTTTGAAATGGTAGCATTCACGAAGGAAACTCTAAATAAAATACCATTTAATTATTCTCATATTAGTTTTCAAACTTACAAATCACTACCCCCCAAAAATTCCTTTTTATTATTTTCAGAAATGTGAAACTACATCATTGTCATAAAAGAGAAAATTCTTAAACACAAATTCCACTTCTAGAATTACAGTCTCTCTCTTCAAGTTGTTCATACTGAATAGAGACCAGTCAATCAATACTAACTAAAAAATACAGTACGTGTGGTAATAATCTGATCATTTCAAAATTGAAACCTCTCCAAAGCTCACAACCATGAGGGCAACAGACCAAAATAAAGAGAGCCATTTCTCACAGGATAGGAAAAGTCAATTAACTCTGAACTCAACACTCCAAACAACTTTGGGATAACTTCCAAGAAAGAAAGTATGTCAGAGAAACAATAATTCAAGATAGTAATGGGTTCTTCTGGTTTCTCAAGTTGGTTTTTAATTAAGACACCCCTGGGGACAACACAGCGATGTTTGGTTTTAGCTTCCAGATCACTCTATATGTGATTTGTTCAAAATCATGATCCTCTGGCAAAATGTTAATACCCACAGAAAGAGAATATAGATACTTTTAGAATTGGCATAATAGTATGTTGTTCTTTTCCTTTAAAAGCTTCTGACAAGTCAATCAGCATTATTCTCAAAGAAAACCAAACTAGTTTAGTAACTGTTTTTACTTAAAATGCACTTTAAAGAGGGTCGGGTGGTAGTGTGCAGCAGGTTAAATGCACATGGCGCGAAGCACAAGGGCCAGAGTAAGGATCTCGGTTTGCACCCCAGCTCCCACCTGCAAGGGGGGTCGCTTCACAGGCGGTGAAGCAGGTCTGCAGGTGTCTGTCTTTCTCCCCCCACCCCCGTCTCCCTTCCTCTCTTGATTTTTCTATGTCCTATCCAACAACAACAACAACAGCAGTGACAACAACAATAATAACAAAAATAATAAGGGCAACAAAATGGGAAAAATGGCCTCAAGGAGCAGTGGATTCGTGTTGCTGGCACCGAGCCCCAGCAATAACCCTGGAGGTGCAAAAAAAAAAAGATACACTTTAAAACACACTCAACAATGTAACAGAAAAATCATCTCATTATTAGTTATCTCAAATTTAGTTACCCAATTTTACTTTCTTGATGAGAAATACAAAATTTGAAGGGATATGTGGTTCCACTATCGTGCAGTTACGTATCTAAATATTTTAACAAATTATGCTAGTGTGCACTATGTTGCAGAACCTATGAGGATGCCACCAATAGTGGCACAACATGCATAGTTTTGCTAAAGGGCCTTAGGGATCATAAAGTAGGGGATGTAGCATCAGACAGACACGACTTACTTATGTAGACTTGGTCTAGAAGCTTTATCTCTGAGCCCTAAACTATAAAATGAAAACAAAGGCACTTAAATTGATTTTTGCAAAGATGAAACAGGAAAGTAATCTGAGTCAGAGATACACATCCCGTGCACTATATTCCTGGCCGCACTGAATTTTGTGTACATTATACAGCAATCAGTGAAGTGAGCTTTAGTGTTCCCGTTTTACAGAATAAGAAAAAAACGCAGCTTATTTAATTAACTAGTTTGAGGACATACAGGTCTTAAGTCACAGAAACAAGCAATGTTCTATAGACATGAAGCAGTAAGAACAATACTAAGAGAAAGCACTGTATGTCTACAATGTGATGAGCTCTTTTAGGTGTTGACCAATGTGTAATCTCTAAGGACTCTACAAGATTCACACCATTATTTCCATTTTATAAATGAGGAAATTTGAAGTTCAGGACAGCTGAGCAATTTAAAGCCAGTCAATCACATGTTGATGTGGGTGGGCGAGATAGCATGATAGTTATGCAAATAGACTCTCATATGTCCTTGGTTCCAAAGTGCCAGGTACAAAACCCCACACACACCACCATAAGCCAGAGCTGAGCAGTGCTCTGGTAATAAAGGAAAAGAAAATTGGTCCCCCATCCCCAGAGAGAGAAGAATGTTCGAGGAAGATGAGCAGAGGGCCCAGAACTCCAACTCTATCAGGACCCAGAGAGAGAAAAAGAAGGGCAGTTAGAGGTAGTAATGGGTGTAGGTGTGACGGAGAAGGGAGGGAAGGCAGGACCATGGAAAAAATGTGCTAACATAGATATTTATAGAAATAATGTTCAATCCAAATCTGTGACCTTGGGAGAACTACTGCATTTTCCAATGGAGGGAATGGGGACACAGAACTCTGGTGGTGGGAACAGTGTGGAATTATACCCCTGTTATCTCATAATTGTGTGAATCATTAAATCACTAATAAAATAAAATAATAATAAAAAACAGTCAATTATTTATTGAGTTCTTATGATGTCCCAAGCTTGAAAGAACAACAAAAGAGGACAGACAGAATTCCTGACCTCTGAACTTTACAAAAATCCCACCTCAACAATCTTGAAAGGTTCTTCTCTTAGGCACTAAAGAAAGAAGCAGGGAGTCGGGCGGTAGCGCAGCGGGTTAAGCGCATATGGCGCAAAGCGCAAGGACCGGCGTAAGGATCCTGGTTCAAGTCCCCAGCTCCCCACCTGCAGGGGAGTCGCTTCACAGGCAGTGAAGCAGGTCTGCAGGTGTCTGTCTTTCTCTCCCCCTCTGTCTTCCCCTCCTCTCTCCATTCTCTCTGTCCTATCCAACAACGAACAACAACAACAATAATAACCACAATAAGGCTACAACAACAAGGGCAACAAAAGGGGAAAAAAATGGCCTCCAGGAGCAGTGGATTCATGGTGCAGGCACTGAGCCCTAGCAATAACCCTGGAGGCAAGGCCCAGTAATGAGCTCCAATACCACATGGGAAGTGTGATAGCAATGGGAGAAGTTCCAGTGCTGTGGTCTCTTTCTCTTTTTGTTTGTCAAAATCTCTCTTCCTCACTAGCTATATGAAAGAAAATGTGACTTGAAGAGGTGAAACTGCACTTCCAGGAAAAATAAAACTGAATGTAGTCATCATCTCGTACTTAGGGGAAAAATACACCCATCTAACACTTGAGCACCTAACTGTCTAGGGACTAGAAATGAGTTTCAAAAGTAATGCCAGAATGTTTCTGTGGAAATGGAGCCCTGGCACCTAGTAAACGTATACAGTTTCCTCCAAGATCACCTGAGAGTCTCTTCTTCCACCCAGCATCCTTGTGCTTATGTCTACATTGAGATTTCTATACTTTGGGGAATGAGCCAGAAGCTCCCAGTCTATACCCACACTTTGTACAACTCTATCAAAACACTATTCATCTGAAATACAAAGGATCTGGAATGCTAACCACATTTAATCTCGTTTAGTTTTTATAACAGCCATATAAGGTGATGCTATTGCTTTTTCCCATGAAATATTGATTTAACAATAATTTACAAGATTATAAGATATATAACTTTAAGGTATAGTCCTATACCACTCCACCACCAAAGATCTGTGCCCCACAGCCCTCTGTCCTCCAAGATAACCACTTTAGTTAACCCCACAGTCTTATATATGAGCTATTCTTTTTTTCAAGTTGATGTGTTGAATTCTCTATATTCTACATGAATGAAATCATCCAGTAGTTGTTCTTCACCTCCTTACTTACTCCACACTAAGCATAATCTCCTCCAGTTCCACCCATTTCATCCCAAGGGTCACACTATCATCTTTTTTGATTGTCAAGTAGTATGTCAAGGTGGGTGCTGTTGTCACTTCCCTATTTTACAAATGAAGAAATGTAGACACGGGAAATGATGAAACTTGCCAAGAACTACCTAGTAAGCTGAAGAGAAGGCTAAATTCAGGATGTGTCAGTCCCTAGTCTATAGCAAGACATCTCTATCCTCCTTAGTACTTCATACTGTGGCTAGGAGGTTGACTCATCTCAGATTGGGAGTTGGGATGAGGACAGATCACTTGGGGAAAACCAACATAACCTGCCATACCCAAAAGGAAAGACCCAAGTGCATAGCAGAAGCAAGGCCATAAATAAATAAACACTGGTGAGGGAAAATACATATAATTGTATGTAGTAATAATAAAACTTTTTTTTTAATCTTGAGAAGATGCATTTCATAGAAATGAGCCCTCTGAGAATAGAGAAGGGGTTTGGTTCAACATGCAAAGACAAACCAGTTGAATCTCCAGAAAATTCACATTTACAAATACCAACTCTTTAGTCTGAGTGCGCTGTAACCAGACAACAAACTTTTTTAGTGTATGACTTGGTAGCCATTGCTTGATCCAGTGAAGTTACTTTGAATCTTCTACTTCCTCAGTAGATTTGTTTAAATAAAGGTATCAGAAGAGATAATTAACTTTAGCGTAGAGATAGGTCTGACATAGATTCCAAAGCCCCTTTTTCCTCTTAGTCTTTAACTATGCTGAGTATGTGTGTGCTAATAAAGGTAACACTGACTAGTGTCAATATTGAAATGAAAACAATCAAAGAACAATAAACTCTTGCAAAGAGCTAGAAAGCAGTAGATCCTGGACTTGTAAATCATCTGAAGCAGAAGCTCTCCAAACTTTGATTGTGTACCACTCCCGGCAAAATATTTTCTAGAGTAGCCCTTTCATAAACATGCAAGTCTTACAAAAACATACAAATGTACTAACATGGTATGTATATTAAAAAATACAAATAAAAACATTTAAAAGGCAAAATAAAAAAGAATATAAATCTTTTTTTTTTCTCATTCTGTTTTGGTTTTCTGTGGACATAGGGCCTTGCAATGTCTGCTTTTATACCCGTGGGCGTACCTTTCTGTTAGGGTGGGGAGCGGCCACAACACCAGAGCACCCCCTCCCTCCCCTTGGAGCCACACAACACTTTTATTTTTTTTAAATACTTACTAAAAATTTTATTATCAAATTTATTTATTAAAATATCCCCCAAGGCTGGTACCTGGGCAATGTGCACAGAGAGATACATGCCCTACCCAGGCGCCTAAAGGTAAGTTGATTTTCTTTCAAAATTAAAACAGATCTTTCTGAAAGCCATGTGGAATATGGCCCTCTCATTCTAATTTAAACGACTGGGAGAAGATGAGATAAACACCTGGTGTGAAAACTGTCTTTTTTTTTTTCTTTGCCTCCAGGGTTATTGCTGGGGCTTGGTGCCTGCACTACAAATCTACTGCTCCTATCGTTGTTGCTAGACAAGACAGAGAGAAGTCAAGAGAGGAGGGGAAGACAGAGAGGGGGAGAGAAAAGATAGACACCTGCAGACCTGCTTCACCGCTTGTGAAACGACACCCCAACCCCCCAACCCCCACGCAGGTGGGGAGCATGGGGCTCCAACTGGGATCCCTATGTCCGTCATCTCTGCTTCACACCACCTGTGCTTAACCCGCTGCGCTACCGCCTGGCGCGAAAACTGTCTTTTTAGCCTTCCTGATTCACTTGTCTCCAAGAATGTCTCTTAAAATTATTCTGATGTGGGAGTCGGGCTGTAGCGCAGTGGGTTAAGCGCAGGTGGCGCAAAGCACAAGGACCGGCATAAGGATCCCGGTTGGAACCCCGGCTCCCCACCTGCAGTCGCTTCACAGGCGGTGATGCAGGTCTGCAGGTGTCTATCTTTCTCTCCTCCTCTCTGTCTTCCCCTCCTCTCTCCATTTCTCTCTGTCCTATCCAACAACGACAACAACAACAATAACTACAACAATAAAACAACAAGGGCAATAAAAGGGAATAAATAAATAAAATAAATATTTTTTTAAAAATTATTCTGATGTAGTCCAAGGGCCAACTCCATCAGAGCTGTCTGTAGTATCCAAAGACTCCAGTCTCCATTTCTGCCTGAATTAGCAAATCTGTAAGACTTTCTCTTTATCAAGATCCCTAAAGAATGTTTTATGTACACTAAAGTTTGAAAGCCATTGATAGACATTAGTCTACAGGAATTGGTTGTCTTTGCTCCTTCTGGGTTTTGGTTATCAGCAGATCAGACGAAAAAAGTAGTTCCAGAAAAGCACAGAGAGCTACAGAAACAAGCAGCAAACAAATAAAAAGTAGAACCCAAGGAAGAAGATTACCCTTCACAGGTCTATAGCTCCTATTAAAAATATAAATATTCTTACTGGTTTTTTAAGGCATTTGTAGAAGCTATCAATCTCGCATAATGTTTTGGTTTTACCTGTCCTTTACTAAAAAGGACTTCACATTTCTCTACTATATTTTTTGTAGATTTTAGGTTTTGCATAAGTATGACTTGACCAGCCCAAGCTATTTGTTCGTTCATATATATTTTTAGTGTGTCATATAAAAAAAGAGAGGGAGATGGGAGAGGAGTTGGAGGAGGACGAGGAGGAGGAGGGGAGAGAGGAGGAGGGGGAAAGAAGTCATGGCATTGAAGCTTTTTCCAGTGCAGTGGAGGGCAGGTTCAAACCTGGGTCACTTGTATGGCAAACCAGTTCACTATCTAAGTGAGTAACTTTCCTGCCCTGTTTCATTCAACCAAAGTAAGAGTGACAGAAAAAGGGAGAGACTCCAAGCAGTGGAGGTTCCTCCAGTGTCACAGAACCTCCCAGGTGGTGCAATGGCTTGAACCTGAGCTACATACAGGGAAAGTCATGCACCCTACCTGGTGAGCTATCTCTCTGTCCCCTGAATTTTTCTTAATTTTTAAAATTAAGATGTTTGTAGCACAAATAAGAAATGATGATCGAGGTCTGGCAGTGATGCACCTGGTTAAGCGCACACATTACAATGAGCAAGGACCCAGGTTCAAGCCCCTGGTCCCCACTTGAAGGGGGAGAACTTCACGAGTGGGGAAGCAGGACTGCAGCTATCTCTCTGTCTCTCTACCTCTCTATCTCCCCCTCCCCTGTCAATTTCTGTTTCTTTCCAATAACAAATAAATAAATGTTTAAAAAAAGGAAATTCTGTAGCCCATAATGACTGTGGGTCCATACTCCCAGAGGGATAAAGAATAGGAAAGCTATCAGGGGAGTGGATGGGATACGGAGTTCTGGTGGTAAGAATTGTGTGGAGTTGTACCCCTCTTATCCTATGGTTTTTGTCAGTGTTTCCTTTTTATAAAAATTTAAAAAAAAATAAAAATTTTAAAAAAATAAGAAAGGTTAAAAAACAGAAATAATGATCACTTTTGTACTAACACAGTAACCCACTGACTTAAAGATAACAAAGGTGCTTTCTTAAAAATCTCTAACAATATCAAAAAGTGAACATGACTATCTAAAAGAATGAACACAAACCTCTCAAAGATTGGATGATATATGTATTATCACAATGTATGTATATAGATAATATATGTATATACATTATATGTATATTTTTTTCTCCCAGATGAGGACAAGGAATCAGCCAACTGTAAATACAAGTTATCTAAGCTGGTGTTGTTTGTTTAATGACAATCTGGAATTGAAAGAGTGTTTAGGGCAGACTTTCATGTCAAATTTTTGCTATTATGGCCCAGCAAAACATTCTACTGATATCATCCTCTAACCATAGACAAATCTAAACCTCATGACTGATTACCTGCTAAATCTGACAGATCAGTTTATTGATCAGATGTCCTTCTACATTTATTCTCATTGGCAACACAAAGGAAACCTGTCTGTCCTTTTGTGCTTGTGTTTTTGTTCTTTGACTTTGACATTTTTAATCCCACAGTTTGATCCTGACTCCCCACAAAATACTTAGCACAGTGGCTAGCTGATGTCAGATTAATTAATGGTCAGATTAATACTTGTTGAATAGATGCATTGATAATATGGGAGAGTCTCTGTTGTGACCTAGACAACAATACTCAAACTCAGAATATTATGTAAATGACTCGTGTATACACTATCCGTATCATCTCACATTATAGCCACTGATCCATTCATTCCCCAACCATAAGTTACTGATCTGTGTGCAAGGAAATATACTATGTGCCAAAGGAGCCAAAATCCCCCATTTGATATTTACTTCAAATAAAGTCAAATAAAATATATCCACTGAAGGGGGTCAGGCAGAAGCACAGCAGGTTAAGCACAGGTGGCACGAAGCGCAAAGACCAGCATAAGGATCCTGGTTTGAGCCCCCAGCTTCCTACCTGCAGGGAGGTAGGCTTCACTAGCAGTGAAGCAGGTCTGCAGGTGTCTATCTTTCTCTCCCCCTTTCTGTCTTCCCCTCCTCTCTCCATTTCTTTCTGTCCTATCCAACAATGACATCAGTAACAACAAAAATAACTACAACAACAATAAAAAAGGGCAACAAAAGGGAAAATAAATATTTAAAAATTTAAAAATATATTTATATCCACTTAAATGATGATCTATTTCCAATGTTAGCACTTTAGTTATTTAAACATATCCCTACAATAAAAATAATATTCAAGTTTTAAGATAATTTGTATATTAGCATGTTTAATTTTATACATGTGGCTTATTTCTTTATTTATTTATTTGACAGAGGCAGAGAGAAATCAATAAGGAAGAGGGAGATAAAGCAAGATTAAGAGGGTCTAGTGGTGATGCACCCGGTTAAGTATATATTGTATGAATTGCAAGGATCCTGGTTCGAACCCCCAGCTCCCCATATGCCGTGAGATGCTTCACAAGCGGTGGAATGGGTCTGCAGGTGTCTTTCTCTCTCCCTCGCTATCTTCCCTTCCCTCTCAATTACTCTGTGTCCAATCCAATAAAAGGGGGGCGGATGACCATCAGGAACACTGGATTCGTAGTGCAGGCACTGAGCCCCAGGGATAACCAATGGAGGCAAAAAAAAAAGAGAGAGAGAGAGAGAGAGAGAGAGAGAAAGGAGAGAGATTAAGAGAAACACCTGCAGCACTGCTTCACCACTTGTGAAGCTTTCTCCTTACAGGTGATAATGGAGGCTTGAACACAGGTCCTTGTGCATGGTAATATGCATACTTTGCATTGCCAATCAATTTCAAACTCACAAACAAGTGAAATTCTAAATGAACATTTTTATATGGAACCAGGAACATTTTTCCAAATAAATAAATTTTCAGACTGTGAGTGTCTGATCAATTCCAGGAGACTATTTAACCTTAATATGGCAAGTTTGTGAAACAAATATTCCTAATATGAATAGCAAGAAGTAAAAAGAAGGAAGTACGGGGGTTGAGTGGTAGTGCAGTGGGTTAAGTGCTCATGGAGTAAAAAAAGCGCAAGGACTGGGGTAAGGATAAGGTTCAAGCCCCCAGCTTCCCACCTGCAGGGGGGATCACTTCACAAGTGGTGAAACAGGTCTGCAGGTGTCTATGCTTCTCTCCCCCCTCTCTCAATTTCTCTCTGTCTTACCCAACAATAACAACATCAATGGCAACAATGAAAATAACGACAACAAGGGCAACAAAATGGGAAGAAATAGCCTCCAGGTACAACAAGCCCCAGCAATAACCCTGAAGGCCAAAAAAAAAAATAGTATTAAAAAAAGTATAAATCTCTTAAAGAGATAAACTATCCCACTCATTTAGATTTAGAGTCAGGGCAAAAACTTACAGAGACAAAAATTTCTTTCTTTAATCCACCACTCTTGGCAGCCATTTTTTCCATTGTATTGGATAGCACAGAAAGAAAATGAGATGGAAAGGAGAGACAGAAAGGGAGAGAGAGAGAGACACGTGCAGATCCACTTTGCCACTTGTGATGTGTCCCCTCCTGCAGGTAGAGAGCAGTGGGGCTCAAACCCAGATTCTTGGCATGGGTCCTTGCACTTAGTACTATGTGCGCTTAAGTGGGTACACAACTGCCCAGCCCCAGACAAAAGTTTCTTAGCATTTTTACTTCCTGGGGCAGAGAGATTTCTCACTAGTTAGGAAACTAGCATTGCCAAGTGTGTGACCCACTTTTGAGGTCCAGCACCACCTAGGAGATGCTATGGCAATGAAAAAGTGTTGTGTTGACTTTCTTTTCCCTGTCTCTCTATCTCTATCTCCCTCCATAGCTCCACTCTCCCAATGGGAAAAAAAAGTGATCCAGAGTGGTGGAACAGTAAGAAGAAGAAAAGAAGGGGAGAATGAGAATAAGGAGAGGAAGGGGAAGGGGGGGAAGGGTAAGAGAGAGGAGAGGGAAGGGGTAGAGGAGAGGAATAATCCCTTCCTAAAGAAAAAGTCTTCTAAATATTTCCTGGAGACTAAGCTAGAAGTTCCATTATTCAAATAGTAATGACCATTGGAAGTTCCATTATTCAAATAGTAATGACCATTCATCTTTCTATATCACAGAGGGTTCTTTCCACCATCACCAAAACCACTGCCCTTTCCACTCTAACAATTCAAGTAAAACTGTCCTTAGGACAGATAAAAGGAAGACAACAATGTGATTAAACTACTGCTTATTGATACTTTCCAGAAGTGTCGACCTGTAAGAGAGAGAGATAGAGAGAGAGAGAGACAGACAGAGAGAGAGAGAGACAGAAACAGTGAGGGAGGAGGAGGAGGAGGAGGAAGAGATTGTATACTCACTCTATTATCTCTAACTGTGGAGGGTTCTATTTATTAGTGTGAGCATTACAGGCAAAACAGAATAGCAGTTGTTGACTACGTTGAGGAGGTTTTCTTGTGAGCAAATAAACTTTTAAAAATGTGACATCTGAGTGTCAATTTCCCTCCCTTAATCCTTCTAGTAGATCATCTATTTCCCATCCCTAAACTCACAGTAGACAAGCATCCTTCTAAAAACATAATTTGTTCAGTAGAGAAATGTGAGGACTGGGGCCCGGTTGTGGCACACCTGGTACAGTGCACACATAACAGAGCACAAGGACCCTGGTTCAAGCCCCTGGTCCCCACCTGCAGCAGGGAAGCTTCACAAACAGTGAAACAGTACTGCCCATATCTCTCCCTCCCTCCCTGTCTCTCCCTTTCCTCTTAACATCTATCTTTATCGTGTGTGTGTGTGTGTGTGTGTGTGTGTGTGTGTGTGTGTGTGTGTGTGTGTGTGTGTAATGTGAAATTTTTACTATGGCAAAAGCTTGTTCTTACCACTTTACCTACAATAGACACAGCACAGATTTTAATAAGAGAAAGCAGTGAGTGAAGGGAAAACCTATTTGATTTATTATGGATCAGCTGAAATTTGTCAATCATCTGTACTTAATGGGGCTGAAGACTTTAAAACAAATACCTGATTATGAGGAATTTAATTCATTATTCTTTCATGCTACAAACTTCAGCAAAAGTTGATCCTGTGTATGAGTACGTACATGTGCTTGTACATGTGTTTCACTGAGTATCTTTAAGAGTATTCAAAACAGACCATAAATTATATCCATGAGTTTTCCAAAAGCTAAAAAAAATTACTTTTTTAACATTTTAGTTATTGCATAGAAATAGAGAAATCAAGAGGAATATGGGAGATAGAGAAAGATAGATACCTGCAGCACTGTTTCACCACACATAAAGCCTTTCCCTTCCCACCCAACATTGAGGGCCAGGAGTTGAACCCAGGTCCTTGCTCTTTGTAATAAGTGAATTTTACTGGGTGTGTCACCACCTGGCCCAACAAACTATGAAAATTCGTATATTTATTACTAAGTAAAGATTAGTAATACCACAATAATTAAATAAATATATAATAAAATAAACTATAAAGATTAATAATACCACAATAATCTTTTCATTGGCGGGATTAGTGATTTACAGTAAATAGTAAACAGCTGTCCGTGCATGTGTAAAGTTTCTCAGTTTTCTGAAAAACAACTCTAAGCTTAGGTCCTCCTCCATCATTATGTACCAGAACCTGAAAGTACCTCACCCCCACCCACAATCCTTTACTTTGGTGCAGTATTCCAAACCCAGTTCAAGTTCTATTTTGTGTTTCCCCTTCTGTTCTTAGTTCTCAACTTCTGTCCATGAGCTCACTCATCTGGTATTTATCCTTCTCTTTCTTAACTTAGCTCACTTAACATTATTCCTTCAAACTCCATGCAAGATGAGGTGAAGACGGTGAATTCATCATTCTGAATAACTGAGTACTACTCTATTGTGTATATACACAATTTTCTCAGCTACTCATCTGTTGTTGGACACCTAGGTTGCTTCCAGGTTTTGGCTAATACAAATTGTGCTGTCATGAACATAGGTATATGCACATCTTTTTGGATGGGTGTGTTTGGTTCCTTAGGATATATTCCCAGGAGAGGAATTGCAAAGTCATAGGGTAGGTCCACTTCTAGCCTTCTGAGAGTTCTCTAGACTGCTCTCCACAGGGTTTGAACCAATTGACATTCACACCAGCAGTGCAGGAGGGTTCCTCTGTCACCACAACTTCCCCAACACTTGTTATTATCCTTTCTGGTGTATAACATTCTCACAGGGGTGAAGTGGTATCTCACTGTTGTCTTTATTTGCATTTCTCTGACAATCAATGACTGTGAGCATTTCTCATATGTCTATTGGCCTTTTGGATCTCTTCTTTGGTGAATATTCTGTTCATATACTTTCCCCAGTTTTGGATAAGATCAGGTTTTTTTTTTTCCTATTGCTGAGTTTGGTGAGTACTTTATACATTCGGTTATTAGGTTTTTGTCTGGTATACAGCATTTAAACATTTCCCATTCTATAAGGAGTCTCTTTGTTTGGGTAATAGTTTCTTTTCCTGTGCAGAAGCTTTTATTTTTGTTTTAGGGGGCGAGGGTAGACAGCATAGTGGTTATGCAAAAATACTCTCATGCCTGAGGCTTCAAAGTCCCAGATTCAATCCCCCACACCACCATAAGCCAGAGCTGAGCAGTGCTCTGGTAATAAATAAATAAATAAATAAATATTTTTGTTTTAGTCTTCCTTACAATTGGATTTGATTCACTGAAGATACCTATAAATTTCATATAAAGGGGCCAGGTTGCACCTGGTTGAGTGCACGTTATAATGCACAAGGACTCTGGTTTGAAAACGCCCCCCCTCCCCCGGTTCCTCACCTGCAAGAGAGAAGCTTTTGCGAGTGGTAAAGCAGTGTTGCAGGTGTCTCCTTGTCTTCTCTTCCTTTCTGTCCCCCCTCCTCTCCTGATTCCTGGCAGTCTCTCTCCAGTAAAGATAATAAAAATATTTTTTTAATTTACATGGAAAAGAGTTCTGCCAATATTTTCCTCAAAGTATTTGACAGTTTCTGGTCTAACATTCTAGTCCTTAATCCATCTGGAGTTTACTTCTGTAGTGGTTAAATGTAGTGGTTCAGTTTCATCTACACATTGCAACCCAATTTTCCCAACACCATTGGTCGAATAGACTTTCCTTCTCCATTTAATAGTTTGGGCCCCATCATCAAAAATTACAGATGTCCATAGGTATGGAGGGGCTTATTTCTGGGCTCTTAGTTCTATCCACTGATCAGTGTGTCTATTTTTGTTCCAGTACCAGGCAGTTTTGATTACAACGGCCCTATAATATAGTTTGAGGTCTGGAGTTTGATGCCTCCAGTTCTGTTTTGTCTGAGAGTATTTTGCTGGTTCTAGGTATTTTCTGGTTCCAGGTGTTTGTAGCTTTTGTTGTACTCTCTTTTTAAAAAATTGGTGGGACCTTAAAGGGGAGTGGGGAGTGCATTAAATTTGTATATGGCTCTAGGTAGAATATTCATTTTGAATCCATGTACAGGGAATATCTCTCCACTTTTTCTGTTTCCTTGAATAGTGTCTCCCAGGTTTCTTTTTTTGTTGTTTGTTTTTTGTTTTGCCTCTAGGGCTATCCCTGAGGCTCAGTGCCCGCTCTACAAATCCACTGCTTCTGGCGGCTATTTTTTCCATTTTATTGGATATGACAGAAAGAAATTGAGAGAGGAGCGGGGAGAGGGAGAGAGAAAGACACCTGCAGACCTGCTTCACCATTTGTGAAGTGACCACCTGCATGTGGGGCTGGAACCCGGATCCTTGAGCAGGTCTTTGTGCTCCATACTATGTGCCTTAGTATGAAGTGGACCAGTGCTCCACTTCCTGGGCCCTGTGTCTCATAGGTTTCAGTATACAAGTCATTCACATCTTTTGTTAAGTTTACTCCTATATCATTGTTTTTGCAGCTATAGTAAATGGAAAGCATGATTATGAACTTCACTACAATATAAACAAACAGAAAATGAAATATACTTTGAAATGTTTAAACAAGGGCTAGCTAGGTGGTGGCACACCCTAGTGAAGGCAACATATTACAGTGTACAAGGACCCAGGTTCAAGAGACCTGATCTCTACCTCCACAAGTGGTGAAGCAGTACTGCAGGTACCTCCCCCCCCACACACTTTATGCTACCCTCCCCTCTTGATTTCTCTCTGCCTCTATCCAATAAATAAATATTATTAGAGAAGAAATGTTTAATGCTGAGTATACGAATTGACCTGGCAACATCCATGTCCAGCAGAGAAGCAGTTACAGAAGCCGGAACTCCCACCTACTGCATCCCAAAAAGAATTTTGGTCTATGCTTCCAGAGGGGTAAATGACAGAGGAAGAAAATCAGAAGGTTCTGTACTCCCATTACACCAGGATTCGAAGAGTTGGTCAACAACAATCTTGTTTTTAGAACATCACTGAAAGAAAAGTGAATCTGGAAAACACCAGGCACTGTTTCTCCTGAGAGAGAGAAAAGTTAAAAAGGACAACACTTAGTAGTATTAACAGGTATAGAGGTGACTTAGAAAAGAAGTGAAGGCAGGATTATTTAAAAAATGGGCAAAAATACAGAGAGACAATATATAGACAGAAAGTTAAAGAATCAACTCATATGTGTGACCTTGGAAGAACTACTGTAGTTTCCAATGAAGCGGATGGGGACACAGAACTCTGGTGGTGGGGACCAAATGGAATGATACACCTATTATCATCTTTTATAAATCATTATTAAATCACTAATAAATTAATGTTTAAAAATATTTAAACATAATAGTCACCAAATGATGAAGAAATCTGTAGTTAAGTTTTCTAAATACTATTCAAAATTGAGCTCATAAAATTCTACACTTACTTTACCAGTGCACATAATAAGTACTATTTTAAATTACTTATTTTCACCTATGGAAGTAGACATTGTCCCTCAGGAACTGAAGATAACATTATACACAGAATTTAATTTCCATTTGTACTTTACAGAACTTCTCAATTTTATTAAAGATATCTTAATTTTTGTTACAAAGGCTGCATCAACGTAGGACTATAAAGGAAAACACAGATAAAGTCTAAACTATAACTATCACTGTGAAGTGAGGTAGCAAGGAAGATCATATTTGCTGGTGGTCACCTCTAGGGTAGTAGTATCTTCTTTTATATATACAGAAAAATGAAAGTATGCTTAATTCAGATTAAGATATTGCCCGAAAAAAAAGCAGTCTGGAGAACTCTCACAAGGCTAGACATGGACCTTCCATATGATCCAGTAATTCCTCTCCTGGGGTTATACCCCAAGGACTCCATAACACCCAACCAAAAAGAGGTGTGTACTCCTATGTTCATAGCAGCACAATTCATAATAGCTAAAACCTGGAAGCAACCCAGGTGCCCAACAACAGATGAGTGGCTGAGAAAGCTGTGGTATATATACACAATATATACAACTATCAAGAACAATGAACCCACCTTCTCTGACCCATCTTGGACAGAGCTAGAAGGAATTATGTTAAGTGAGCTAAGTCAGAAAGATAAAGATGAGTATGGGATGATCCCACTCATCAACAGAAGTTGAGTAAGAAGATCTGAAAGGGAAACTAAAAGCAGGAACTGACTAAATTGAAAGTAGGGCACCAAAGTAAAAACCCTGTGGTGAGGGGTAGACATGCGGCTTCCTGGGCCGGTGGGGGTGGGAGGGTGGAATGGGACACAGTCTTTTGGTGGTGGGAATGGCGTTTATGTACACTCCTAGTAAAGTGTAGTCATATAAATCACTAGTTAATTAATATGAGGGGGAAAACTGATTGTATGTCTCGAAGTTTTTAAAACACAGACTGAGTCTTTTAATATATAGACTGTGTATTTGATATGCGGACTCTCTCAAAAGCCTAGACCAAGTAGATCAGAAGCAACCAATAGCACAGCTATATACAAGATACTGGGTACTATACAGCAAACCCTAACAAAAGGACTTTTCAAAGTTAACCCAATTACCAAATAATGTGATGATAACAATAACTATCCATTGTCTTTTTGAACCCTAAGACAATAGGAACCTCACATTTCCACTATAGAGCCTATACTTCCCCCAGTCCTGAAACCTTAGGATAGGGCCCACTTTCCTGCATGTCCCTCCCAATCCATATCAAATAATATTGCATCCGCAGATTGCAACCTAATCAACACAATGATTGCCATCTCAACATGCTTCAGCTCAGACTGTGTCCAGAGACTCCAAGAGTGGAATGACAACCCTTCAGCTCCATTACTTGGGTGAGACCTTTCCTTTCATAGCATTCTCTAATTCCATCCCAGGTGGTTCACTTTCTAACAAAGTCCCAAAACCTAGATATAGACCAGGTTCTGTGAGAGAGAGCATATGTTCACACGTATCCATGCACTAATGCAAAATATATACCTGAAAGCAGAAGTACACTAGAGTTTACAGTGAGTACCCCCGCCCCAACACTTCCTCTCCACTATTCCAAGCTTTGGGTCCATGATTGCTCAACAATTTGTTTGGCTTTGTTAACTCTCTTTTCAGCCACCAGGTTCCAGATGCCATCAGGATGCCGGCCAAGGCTTCCCTGGACTGAAGACCCCACCAATATGTCCTGGAGCTCAGCTTCCCCAGAGACCCACTCTACTAGGGAAAGAGAGAGGCAGACTGGGAGTATGGATCGACCAGTGAATGTCCATGTTGAGCGGGGAAGCAATTACAGAAGCCAGACCTTCCACCGTCTGCAACCCACAATGACCCTGGGTCCATGCTCTCAGAGGGATAGAGAATGGGAAAGCTATCAGGGGAGGAGATGGGATATGGCGATTGGGTGGTGGGAATTGTGTGGAGTTTTACCCCTCCTATCCTATGGTTTTGTTAATTTATCCTTTCTTAAATAAAAAATAAATTAAAAAAAGATGCATGACATATAAAAAAAACAAGAATAGGATATTCTAAAAAGATAACATATCAGGGGCAGGGCGAAAGCTCACTGGGTTAAGCGCACATGGCACAAAGCACAAGGACCAGCATAAGTTTCCCCTGAAGCCCCATCTGCAGGGGGTCACTTGGCAAGCGATGAAGCAGGTGTGCAGGTCCCCCCCCCCCCGCACCCCCCCCTCTTCCCTTCCCATCTCGATTTCTCTCTGTCCTATCCAGTAACAGTGATAACAACAATAACAAGGGCAACAAAAATGGGGAAAATGGCCTCCAGAAGCAGTGGATTCCTAGTGCAGGCACTAAGCCCCAGCGATAACCCTGAAAGCCAAAAAAAACAACAACAACAAAAAAAAAAAAAAAAAAAAAAACAGTGGGTTAAGCGCACGTGGCATGTGGCGCAAGGACTAGCATAAGGATATAAGAATCCCGGTTTGAGCTCGGAACTCCTGGCTCCCCACCTGCAGGGGAGTCGCTTCACAGGCGGTGAAGCAAGTCTGCAGGTGTCTGTCTCCTCTCTCCATTTCTCTCTGTCCAATTCAAAAACAACGACATCAATAGCAATGATAAAATAATCACAACAACGATGAAAACAACCAAGGTAACAAAAGGGAAAAAATGGCCTCCAGGAGCGGTGGATTCGTCTCGTAGTGCAGGCACAGAGCCCCAGCTATAACCCTGAAGGCAAAAAAAAAAAAAAAAAAAAAGATAACATATCTTCCTTAGTAGTTTTTAGGACTTATAATCAGGAACTAAAACACATATAAGAATGGAGAACTAAACTGAGGGAATTCCTCAGAATAAACAAAAGACACAGAAGGAATAGAAGAGGAAAAATTGGAGTCACAGTAAATAAGTAAATACTGAAAATATGTTAAAGTTTTTTGTGATTAAAAACTTGCCTAACCCGATGGAATAGATAGCATAATGGTTATGCAAAGAGATTCTCATGCCTGAGGCTACAAAGTCTCAGTGACATCTTACTCTAGGTGAAAAGCTGTAAACACCTTCCTACCTCAGAATGTGACCTTGTGACCTTGCATACCGAATTCTTACAAAATGTAGTTAAGGTCTTAGGTTTATGGTAGGCCCTAATCTAATGTGATCACGTGATCGGTGTACTCAAAAAAAAAAAAAAAAAAAAAAAAACTAGCGGAAGATAAAGCAACACTTTGGCCTTGGACTTCTATTCGGTAGAACATGGAGACAATAAAGTTCTGTTCTTTAAGTCATCAGGTTTGTGAGGTGTTTGTTACACCACCACTAGAAAACATATACAGTAAGGTAATTTCTATAATTATTTCTAGTGTACACATATACAAATTATATGAACTTTTCTCAATATGTCCTTTAAATAACTGAAAAAAATAATAAAGTTACTCTTCTTGAAGGAAAAAAAAAAAAACATAGGGGCCAGGTGTGGCGCACCTGGTTGAGCGCATATGTTACAATGCGCAAGGACCCAGGTTCAAGCCCCTGGTCCCTACTGGCAGGAGGAAAGCTCCACGAATGATGAAGCAGTGCTGCAGGTGTCCTTCTGTCTCTCTTTCTCTCTATTCCCCTTCCCTCTTGATTTCTGGCTGTCTCTATCCAATAAATAAATAAAGATAATAAAAATATAAAAAATATTAAAGTTTGCAACAATCAAAATAGATATATCAGGCTGGGTTTCTGGATTGGAAAATTTTCACTTCAGAAATTTGAAAGTAACAGAAGGAACTGAACTGCAGGCAGAAAAAGCCAAACTGTGAGGGCTGACATATCCCCTTTCCTCCAAAACAAATAATTCTGGACATTCATTAAACCAATCATTAGGCCAAGGCAAATTATAGAAGAGAATTAAAATTAAGTTTAATTACTTTACTAGTTAAAGGCTCTTGATACCCTATGTTTTGAAACTTTCTCCCTAGGTTTGTACGGTAACTTTTATTAATGTGTAGGTATCTCAATGTATTTTAAAATTTTTTAATTTTAAATTTTTTAAATCTTTTTTTTTTCCTCCAAGGTTATTGCTGGGCTCGGTGCCTGCACCATGAACCCACCGCTCCTGGAGGCCATTTATTCCCCCTTTTTGTTGCCCTTGTTGTTGTAGCCTCATTGTGATTATTACTGCCATTGTTGATGTTGTTCGTTGTTGGATAGTACAGAGAGAAATGGAGAGAGGAGGGGAAGACAGAGAGGGGGAGAGAAAGACACCTGCAGAGCTGCTTCACCGCCCGTGAAGCGACTCCCCTGCAGGTGGGGAGCCAAGGGCTCGAACCGGCATCCTTACGCCGGTCCCTGCGCTTTGCGCCACATGCTTTTAACCCGCGGCGCCACCGCCTGACCCCCAATTTTAAAATTTTTAGTTCTCACCACTGTAAATGCCTTTTGAAAACAGTTTCACTTTCCACCCAATCTACATCTGGTAGACTCTGCTCTTCTCGATTACTGTAATTACTACTAACATAATTTGTTGTGCATGTTCTTGTTCGGGTTTTTATTTTTGCCTTTTTAGCTATAAGAAGCAACTCAACCTGATGTATTTTCTGATAGCTGAGCACTTAAAATTAAGTTTTAATAAATCTTTCCTTTAAATTTTTATTAAAATGCAGTATTATCTATTTCTTTATGAATTCTACTATCATTTATTTTTCAACAAGCTAGAATTTTTACAACTAGCTTATGAGAGTTTGCTAGGTTAATATTAATTTTGTTTTACAGATAATAAAGCTAAAATTTAGAAGTGGCACTGTAAAAAATGAAAAAGCTGACATTCAAACCCAATACCTACAGTTCTTCCATTATAAAAAAAAAAAAAAGTTTTTGATCTGACAGAACAAATTCCATTTAAACCTACAAAATCAATTAAAAAAATCATCTTCAGACAAAGACAGAAAGGGATGAGCTGTGTTATTTCAAGTCATTTACTTAACCTCTCTATACTACTGCATCCCCATTTACAAAACAGTGACAATATCAATTGCATAGGACTGACTAGGAAATGAATAATACATTTAACATTCCTAGCACAGAGTATAGCATACAGAAGTACTAAATCAATGAATGTCATTTTTCACGTAGTGAAAAGTGAAATAAAGAATTGTAGAAAATTCCCCAGTTGGATACATATTGTTCAGGATATTATTAATCACTATGTCCATATTCTGATCATTACTTATATAAATGAGATCACTTTAGGATTTGTATATTAGTAAAAGTAAAATAGTTATTTTTAATATAATTTGTAGACACATCAAAGGATAGTGAAAAACTGAATTTTCCATTAGTTAATTGCTTGTTAAACTTCCCGAACCAGAACCTCTTCCCAGTCTATTTTCTTCTCTGTAACAATAACACACACCCTAAATAATCATAATCAGCATTATCATACACTTATCATATTACTTGGTCTTTGTAGAAAACTTTAGAATCTATGAATTCTGGATCAGTTACTAAGTTCTTGTTGAATATTACATATTAGTTTCGAATATAAAATCAAATTGAGTGGTCCGGGAAGTGACTTGTTGGTATGCTTCTAAATTCTGCTTATAAGACCTTCTGTTTTGATCATCACATTAGGTCCGCATGTGGTCTATTTACATAATCACTGTTTTACCTGGGTCCCCGCCCTGCCTGCAGGGTATTGGTTTAATCCCCACTGGTTAGATGGAAGCTTTCTATGTTCTGTTCGAGCTCTTTTTTTGCTCCGCCCCCTCTCCTAGTCATTTCCTTTCCCTTGCCACTTCCGGTGAAGAGATGCATAAAAGGCAATGTATCTGATTAATAAACGAGATACTGCTACCCAGCTCAGCCATGGGCCCCTGGTTGTCTTGTCTCCCAACCCTGAAGCTAGACCGGCAGTGACTCAGTAATAAAGCTTTGGACTCTCAAGCATAAGGTCCCATGTTCGATCCCCAGCAGCACATATGCCAGAGTGATATCTGGTTCTTTCTCTCTTCTATCTTTCTCACAAATTAAAAAAATCTTAAAATAAATAAAATAAAACTGAGAAACGCAATTCAAACTTCAAAGCTGATGATAGCACTAACCCCACTCCAGTCTCTGAAGTGACTCTTCAGGGGGAAATGGACTGACAGAAAACTACAGGCCATCAAGTCACTAAATATATATCTAAACATTTAGCACATCTTCCTGAGTATCAGGTAAAAACTATACCCATTCTGTGCCCTACCCTCACAGTCAGCGCTCCACTGAAGTAAAAGATGAACACTCTGAAAAACCTAAAGAACCTCACTTTCAAAGTTTCTGCTCTTTCTCCCACAAACTGTTTTGAAACAGACTTCTCCATCATCCTTTTTAGCAGCTCATCGTTTCAATTTAATGCCCTTCCCTGCTGTCTTCTTTCCACTTGGCAAAGCGCTCTTGTCAAATTTTACCTTCTATTTAAAATCTGAGATATAATTAATAGAAGGCTTCTTAGAGCAAGTGCAATGAAAACTTTGTTTTTCCCTTATTTATTTACTTTCAAAACTGCATGCATTGTGAAAGCAACTTCGTTAGTCCCAGAAAATGTCATTTGTATCATTAAATTGTTCCTAGACCTTACTCAAGACTATCTTCTATCTTCATTTTAACAATAAGTAACTTTCAGAATGAAAGGATGCTGAATTAGGAGGGAATATGTACTTTAAAATTATGATGAAGATTCTTAAACTTTACATTCTTATATTTCATGTAATAATGGTGATCTATTTCTTGGTAATACCTGCACTTGGAATAGTTCCATTTATAACCACAGATCCTCCTTATTAAGATAACATTTTATCACAAACTATTAATATTTTGTTTAGTTCTACCTTTATGCTGATGCTATTACTTGCAGCTTAAATCAGTATCCCTTAATAGTATCAGAATTCATTTGAGATAACGCAAATAATAAAAATCCAATTTATATCACTTAATTGAATCCAATATTAATCAACCAATGAATTTTTTGCATACTCCTCTACAGATAAAAGGTCATTCTTCAAAAAGCCTCATCACTGGGATGTCCTCACTCTCTATTTTTTTTTAAATTTTTTTTATAATCTTTATTTATTTATTGGATAGAGACAGCCAGAAATTGAGAGGGAAGGGGGAAACAGTGAGAGAGAGTGACAAAGAGACACCTGCAGCACTGCTTTACCACTCGCAAAGCTTTTCCCCCCTGCAGGTGGGGACCACTGGAACCTGGGTCCTTGTGCATTATAACATGTGCGCTCAAGCAGGTGTGCCACCACCCAGCGCCCCCTCACTCTCCCTTCAATGCACTTAGGCCCTAAACTCAATTTCTAACTGGGACCAAGAAGGAACACATCACTGTACCAATATCTGCTAATTCAGCTTTTTAAAAATTGTTTCTTGAAATAAAAATTCTTTTAGGGGTTTTATATGTGTGTGTCATTATTAACAAAATTGTAACTCAGACACACTTGGCTAATTTGTGACTAACCTTCTAAATCAGTGTCTCTACATGTTTACTTTTCATCTGCCACTAAAATACAACTTTCTGAAATACCTTAAAAGGGGCTGGATGGTGCCCTAACTGGTTGAGTACACACATTACTATGGGCAAGGACCCAGGTTCAAACTCCTGGTCCCTATCTGCAGGGGGGGAAGCTTCGCATGCAGTGAAGCAGTGGTATAGATGTGGCCCCTCTCTCTCTTGCTCCCCTCCCCCTCTCAATTTCTCTCCATCCTATGAAAAAATAAATAAGTTTTTTTTTTAAAATCTGAAATAACTAAGGATCATGACTGATTAACAGAGATTTAGTTCGACACAAAATGGGTATGTGATTTTTCTCCTCAGAGCTTTTATGAGAATTAAAAGAGAAACTGTAAATGATGTTTATTTATTTATTTATTTGATAGAGACAGCCAGAAATCCAGAGGGAAGAGGGAGGGAGAGAGAAAGGGAGCGAGAGACACCTACAGCCCTACTTCACCACTTGCAAAGCTTTCCCCCCCGCAGGTGGGGACCAGGGGCTCAAACTTAGGTCCTTGCGCATTGTAACAGGTGCGCTCAACCAGGTGTGCCGCCACCCGGCCCCTAAATGAAGTTCTCTTCACATTGCCCAATACACAAAAAAAGTTGAACATGTTTCCTTCACCATCATAATGATGACAACGACTACTAAAATAGAGGGTGTGGCCATCTAGAATATTAGATAATACGCTGTGAATGACTAAGAAGCATTCTCAATGCTAGTTGTGGAGCAATTTATCAAAATATATTATTCAGATTAAGTGTGAAAGAGAGCAGAACTAGATTCCGATATGAATTCACATTTTTCAGAGAAGTGTTATTAATTTTCAAATTACTGGTAAAATACTACTCCGAGTTTTAAATATTTGTTTCTGTAATGGAAATAGTCACAAAATATTTTCAAGCTTATAAGTGTTTATTTCAGGAACTGCCATGAAATTACCATTTATGTGGGGAATTAAGCAGCACAAACATTTCTCTAAATACTTCCAGAGGTTGGTGAATACATTTAAGCACATATGCTGGGGAAAACACAACAGACCGAAACATAAGACACTTTTGTTGGAGTTCTTATGATTAAATAAAGCTGTGTTATTGCAGGTTTTCACATCCTACTATTTCCTAAAGGATCAGAACTAAGTGTTACGTAAGTCCTTTGCTTGTTCGTAATTCCACATTAAACACATATGTATACATATGTAATATAAATAAAGTGAGTGGATCAGAAAGGATTTTATTCTATAGTAAGAGAGATGAGATCGGACAATCTAAATATATATAAGACTATATTTGACTTACTAATAAGCTAAAGAGAAAATTCACTAGCATCTCTAAATTAATTTAAAAAATAGTAATACAGAAAAGGACTGCCACCTGTGTTTAGTTTTAGCACTGTGTTGTTCCTCCTGATTTGTCTAAGGAGCTCTCTTCATCAACTTACTTTAGGTTACAGAAAGAAAGATGTCACTTTAGCTTCCATTTGTATTGGAACTGATTCTTACTATATTAATTTAAAAGTTGGTCAGGAGCCAGGTAGTGACACCTGGTTAAGCGCACATTACAATGCACAAGCAGCCAGGTTCCTGTCCCCAGTCCCCACTAGCTTCACAAGTGGGGAAACGGTGCTGCAGGTGTCTCTCTCCCTATCTTCTCCTTCCCTCTCAATTTCTCTGTCTCTATGCAATAAATAACAATTAAGAAAATATTTTTTTAAGTTCTTCTGCTGTTTCCATTAACGTTCAAGAATTTAAACATGCAAGACATGGCCTCTCTGTGGCCACTACAATGAATTTTGTTTAGTAATGATAAAGAAAGATTTAAGTCAATGAAAAAAAGTATAGAAATACAAAGAAAACAAGAACATCCTCTTGGATTTTTAAAGTCCTTCCATATGTATGATTTCTTCTGTTGGTAGTTATTTATTAATGGGTGGAAAACCAGAGCATAAGTCTAGCACACACAATGCCAAGGAATGAACTTGGGACTTGATGTTTGAGAGTCCAATGCACCTAATCCTGGGCTGTATGTTTGACCCTTACCTCTCATTCAAAACATCCCCCCTGCCTTTCAAAGCCCCCTCATACACACATACTTTAAAGTATAGGAAGAGCTAAAGAGTCTACCTAAGCCAGTGCCTAATTATAACACACACACACACACACACACACACACACACACAATTTGGAAAGTCACATAAATACTAGATATGGTGTGTCATCTACACAGTATTCAATGCTAATTTGGTACCTAACTTCAATCAGTACAACCCCTCTGTAGAATATACTTGGCCTAAAAAGACTCTTCAATCTTACTACTTGATCCATTCAGAAAATAGCACTTTCTCCCCAGTAAACACATTGAGGAAGTCAACACAATGTGTCTTGCTATTACTGAGGAAATGAAACCTGTCCAAGGCTTCTAAAACTGGAGTTTTAGAATCATGGGGCTCTTGCTGCATAAGTTCACGCCTTTACTGTCACAGTTACAGTAAGTAAGCCTGTGTCTACTACAAACGAGCACAATTCATGCAAGCTGCAGATTTTATGAAAGAAGTCTAAAAATGACAATAGTAACAAAGTTCATGAGCTACCTCTTCATATAAATGTAAACTCAAGTTTTCTGAAAGGTTGGCCTATTTCAAATACTTAACTCAAGGCCTGTATTCATCTTTTGTAGTTTTTTAAAAATATTTTTATATTTATTTATTTACTTATTCCCTTTTGTTGCCCTTATTTTATTGTTGTTAGTGATGTCATTTGTTGTTGGCTAGGACAGAGAAATGGAGAGAGGAGGGGAAGACAGAGAGAGGGAGAGAAAAACAGACACCTGCAGACCTGCTTCACCGCCTGTGAAGCGACTCCCCTGCAGGTGGGGAGCCGGGGGCTCGAACTGGCATCCTTACCCTGGTCCTTGTGCTTTGTGCCACATGCGCTTAACCCGTTGCACTACCGCCCGACTCACAATCCTTTGTAGTTTTTATTTGAACTGCAGTTGAACTACACATGTGTGTTGTGCACACGCACACCTACTAAATACTATGCACCCATGTCAAAAATCAAGCCAGTTCTAAAAAATTTTTTTTAAATGGCCTGGAAAAATATCACAATAGTTAGGCAAATAGATTTTCATGCCTGACACACCAAAGGTCCTAAATTCAATCTCCAGCACCATAAACCAGAGCTCAGCAGTGCTCTGATAAATAATAATAATAATAGTAATAATAATAATAGAGGGAAGCAATTACAGAGGGCAGACCTTCCACCTTCTGCATCCCATAAAGACCCTGGGTCCATCCTCCCAAAGGGATAAAGAATAGGAAAGATATCAGGGTTGGGATACAGAGTTCTGGTGGTGGGAATTGTGTGGAGTTGTACCACTCTTATCCTATGGTTTTTGTCAGTGTTTCCTTTTTATAAGTAAAAAATTTTTTAAAGAAGAAAGATAAAAGAAGGAAAGGGAGAAAAGACATAGTTTCTGGAGGATATGAAGCATAACAAAAGACTCAGGAATAAAAATACTAAGGCATAGCTAAAGGAATGCAAAAGTCAGTCAAAACAATCTGTGTGTGGAAATGATATCAAAAGAGATTGGAAAGGCAAAACAAATAAGACGATATATAACACAGTTTAACAAAGCAAGGTAACAGCATCTCCACCAACACCTTGGCATGAACCTGTTCTTGAACTATATATTTATTTACCACTCATCATTTGACTTATACTAAACACCTACTATGTGCCAAGCACTATACGGTTAAGTTTTGGGTCCCTTTTGGGTTGGTGGTTTCCATGGGAAGGCCATAACCAATACACATCCATTTATACAGATCTAGAGAGCAGGTGAGATCCAAATCAAAAATTAAAAATTCACACATTTTTTACTTCCTTTTATGAAACTCTAGAGATGAATGTCAGACTCCTGTGGAAGCAGAAAATGAGATCACTAGAGAACCAGACTAAAACTTTGAACAACAGGGAGCTCAGAAAAAATATTAAAAAAAGAAATGGTGTCAAAATAGGCAGGGTGTAACCTCCCTGGGCAGATAGATGACAAGGCTTATGTGTCCTGGTATCTCCCCTCTCCAGAGCCTTACCCTAGTAGGGAAAGATAGAGACAGGCTGCAGGTACGAATCGACCAGCAAACATCCATATCCAGTGCAGAACTGACAGAGATGCCAGAACCCCTTCCTTCTGCTCCCACAAAATAATTTTGGCCCATATTCCCAGAGGAGGAAATGTTAGGTGAATATGAACTCCAGTGCCAATGGGACCTAGAACTTTTGTGACCAGGAACCTTTGTTTCTGCCTCATCAGGGAGAGGGAAAAGAATCTGGAGAACATCTGAGGAAGTCAGATCCTTTTCCCCTCACTGGATAAGGAAGAGGATAAAGTAAGCACACCCAGAAGTTAGAAAGGAAGTGACGGTGGGTTTGAAGGTATTTATGGAAGCCAATATAGCTGGGTAAGAAACATAGAAAGTAATCCAGAGAGATGTCTTAGTGTATAGGGTCTGTACTGCCAAGTGTGCAACCTAGTTTCAAGCTCTGGAACCAAAGGAAGTACCATGGCAACAGAGAAAGCTTTGATGCTGTGGTAAATACCCCTCTCTCTGACTGAGACACAAACACATACAAACAGAGGGAGAGGGGGAGAGAGGGAGAGAGAGAAGGAGGGAGGGGGAGACGGAGACACAGAGAGAGAGAGAGAGTCTGTTCGCCTCACCCCACCACCACTTTGTGAAAGGAAAAAAAGGAGGGTGCGCAATAGCACAGTGGGTTAAGCACACAAGACACAAAGATGCACGGACCGGCATAAGGATCCCAGTTGGAGCCCCCAGCTCCCCACCTGCAGGGGGGTCGCTCCACAAGCAGTGAAGTAGGTCTGCAGGAGTCTATCTTTCTCTCCTCCTCTCTGTCTTCCCCTCCTCTCTCAATTTCTCTGTCCTATCCAACAACAATAGCAATGGCAACAATAACAATAATAACAACAGGGGCAACAAAATGAGAAGAAATGGCCTCCAGGAGCAGTGGGTTCGTAGTGCAGGCACTGAGCCCCAAATATAGCCCTAGAGGCCAAAAAAAAAAAATGCCCAGGGCAGTGAAGAAAGAGAGAAACAGGAACAAAGAAAGATGGAAAGTAACGGTAGGTTTATGGAAAGAGGGAAAGGGCATTAACACTTCTGGAAGCAGGCAGGTAATCAGAGGGAAGGGAATCATCATTTTAAGGTATTTATAATTTAAGGAAGTTATAATAAGAAAAACAATCAAAGGCAAGACTCAAACCTGTGGGTGTCATTTAAAACTGACAAAAGTCAACTTTAAGGGACTTGATGGAATATATATGTGTGTGTGTTTGTGTGTGTGTGTGTGTGTGTGTGTGTGCGTATGCCAGGGTACATATGAACAATTCAACCACACCCAATTGACTTCATAATTTTTTATTTTAATTAGAATCACACACAGAGAAAAAAGACAGCATCACTCCCCCATCAGTGGAGCATCTCCCTGTAGCTTTCCCTAGTGCTATGTTGTTCCCATGTGGTACTGGGGCTCCAGCTTGGAGTCGCCTGCATGATGATATTCATATTCTACCAGGTAAGCTATCTCCTAGTCCTCAGTGAGCTATATTAAAGAATGAGTCTGAGGAAATAAAAAATGTACAGTAAAGAAGAGTGTTTAAAACATAAAAGCTCCAGTGAGAATTTCTTGTATTGAGTTGGGAAGCAACAAATGTAATTGCAATGGCTGTAAAGTTACAGCACAAAATTGCCTAATACATGAAAATTAGAGCAAATGAGTACTTGTGTAGGCTTATACTTCTTACTTTGATTTTACTACAAAAGGCAGGATTAAGCATTGTAGGGTTGGTCCCTCAATTGAAAGACTGAAGTTCACCCCCAAGTGATTCAGTTAAACAAAACCAAAAATTGTGCAGTTTGCAAAACTGTTAAGAAGTAAACACAATTAAAAAATGGAATATACTTATAATGAGCAGTATTTAATGATGTCAAAAATTAGTTAGAAATAAACTTAAATGTTTAGTAGGTCACAGTAATATGTTAGCTTATTACTGTGTCTAATGTAGTAACAATAAAATAAGAAAACCTATTAAATTTTTTAGCTATTATTTTTGAGCTACCGTGTAGTTGTTCAAATTTTCAGATAGGAACATGAAATACGTATTTTTCAAAAAAGAAGGCAATTTCCCTAAATAAGTATTTAATACAGAATGTCACTGTCATCTGTAATTAGAAGCTGGAGTGGATCTAGATAAATTAAATAAAACCACTGTCATCAATGGGCATCACACCAAAAACCATCTGTGATTAGATACTCTTTTTCTGGAACTCAGAACTATCATTGGGCAAACAGAAACCTTGTGCCCATTAGATTGGGTTTGCATGTTTACCACTGAACAGAACTTGTGTGTGATAAGGTAGTTCAGTTTCTATTTGCATGGGGAAGGAGGGAAAGAGGGGGAGAGGAAGAGAGAGAGAGAGAGAAGGAGGTTTGTTTAAACATGAGCATGTCAGCTGATGCTTCTGTTTAAGAGAATTAAATGTGTTTGGTTAACTGCACAAAATAAACTTCTCATTAAATTTCATTTCAAAAAAAATGTCCAAAATGTATAAACATATCTGAAAGAATTGATATACATTAGAGACAAAATTGAGTGACTGCAGATGATAAACTTTAGATAAAGTGAGCACTGTTCAGAGTAAAGAGAGAAAAGAATAAGTATGTTTGAACTACTGATCCAATCTGTCCCTAGAGTAATTAATTATTTCATTTCTTTTTATATATGAAGTCCAAGCAAGTTTACCAGGTTTTATCCCTTTACTGATTTGTATGGAAGATAACAATACTTGTCACTACTAATCAATCATGCTAAAGAACTAAATTAATCATAGCTACCCAGTACATGAGAAATTCAGTTCAGTTTTTTATTACAGTCACTAAGTACATACGATCATGTAGTGCCACCAGAAAAGATATTGCTAGAAAAATGTCAGCTCTCTTTGTAACTTGTTCTATTTTACATGATTAAATTTTCTAATTTGGTTTAATCAATTTAAATTATTATAGGTACAATTTTGTGAAATACAGAATTAATAGAATGCAAATTTTATGAAAAATAATTTGCTAGAATATGGGTTTAATATTATTACAATGGGAAATATTCCACTGTTCCAGAATTCATCTACTTGGTGATAATATTTGGAGACAAAGAAGCTATCAATGGTATATTTGGCTCCAGTTTATTTTGTAACTCATTGCTAAGAGAGACTTGTGGCACATACTGAATCTAAAACTACTCTCTGTATAACTATAGGGATTAATCTTCAGGGAATCCAGAACAGAACATATAAATAATTCAGCTTTGAAATTCAGAATATACTAGAAATTTCTAGGCAAATGCAAAATGCTTATTTTTCCCTATTAGTTTCTTTTGTTAGACCTAAAGTCATGAAAACGAGCAAAGGTGGTTAGAGATACAGATGCAAATACAGATAGACTTTTATATACAGAATGTACATCTGAAATGTCAACTAGTATGTAAACGGCAGAGCCAATAGATTGTGTTCACTTCTCCATTCACTAACTGTTGTTTCAAGAATGTGCTTCACCATTAAGCATGAAGCAAAAGGAAGAGAATGAATTCTTCTCCCTCCAAGGAGGTTATAATCTACGTGGAAAAGCAAGTACAAAAGAAGCAGTACTTTTCATCGTCTGCCATTGTAGTTACTGTTCTTCTCTACTTGTATGGATAGTCAGAAGTTTAAAATAGATTCTAGTGGTGAACTATGAGGCATCTCAACACATAGACAATTCCTGTACTTCACTGTCAACTCTCCCAAGAGCATTTTACACTATGTTATCTTAGCATGACTTTCAGACATTTGACTGATGTATATGTGAACAGTCCCACTGCAGAGAATGAATACAATATACCTAACAGAGATTATTTGGGTATGAATGGTTTCATGAGACCATATGTTGATATTTAATTTACATTAAATTCTATTAGTATGGTATTTTAAAATTCAATTGGGATAAAAGTTTAGCTAAGACATAGAAAAGAGTTAACTGTCAAGTCACTGGTCACTGATTGGAGGTGAACACCTAGTTTCTAAATTAGAATCTGAATTGACCCAAAGCAGTCTATCATTTTAACCAAGTCCTTTAAGTGAGCTACTTTAACACATTATGGTATATCAAAAAGCCTGATCATTCAGAAGTAGTAATAAGTATAGGTGTGACTTGGAAAGGAAAATAAGATAGGACCGTGGGGGGGAAATGGACAAATACAGATAGTTACAGAAATAACAGTCAACCCATACCTGTGACCTTGGGAGAACTACTGTAGCTTCCAAGGGAAGGAATGGGAATACAGAACTCCTGTTATCTACTAATTTTGTAAATCAGTATTAAGTACTAACAAAATTAAAATAAAACTAAAAAGGAGGAAAAGAGTCTGATCTATGAAAATTAAAGGAATATATGACTCGTACTCAAATCACAAAATGTAAATCCACTCACAATTAATATTTTCACCAAAAAGACTATGCAGGAAATATGATTATGGATTATAACTTGTTAAACTAAATTACAAACTCATACCAATCTTTAGTGTAATACCTTGGCATATTGTTGCAATGGAATCATTAGCCTTTTTTTTTTTTTGCTTGTTCTTAGAGAGAGAGAGAGAGAGAGAGAGAGAGAGAGGTAGACTGAGAGTACAACATCAAAGTTTTCTTAAATACAGTGGGGGCTGAGCTCAAACCTCTAGTGTGTACAAGGCAAAGCATCACACTATCCGAGTGAGCTTGTTCACCACCAACTCTGAGCTTTATAGAGATAGCTATGAAATCAAGAGATAGTACGAAATCAAGACAAAGGTGATGATTTGGCATAAATTTGAGGTACATAAATATCACTACCTACAAGTCCAGCACTAAATGACAATATATAAGAAGAGATACAGAGCGTCATCAGTTAGTTCCATACTGGGTGAGAGGCAGAGTATAGAAAAGTTCAGGAAAAGAGTATATGCAAGAAAATGATACGGGAAAATAAAGAAGGTCAAAAATAAGAAAGGAAGGAAAGGGGGAAATAAATCTTCCCTTGGAAGTTCACGTGTCAAAATGTTTTCAAACCCATAATATAGTAAGCCAATATGTTTTAAAGTTTGAGTCCAGTGACTGACAGAACCGATCTCACTGAGTTACAGAAAAACTTAAGTCAGATAATGCAAAGATAAAAAGTGAACTCTGGGAGTCGGGCGGTAGCCCAGCAGGTTAAGCGCACGTGGCACAAGGCACAAACACTGGCATAGGGATCCCATTTTGAGCCCCCGGCTCCCCACCTGCAGGGGAGTCGCTTCACAGGCGGTGAAGCTGGTCTGCAGGTGTCTATCTTTCTCTCTTCCTGTCTGTCTTCCCCTCCTCTCTCCATTTCTCTCTGTCCTATCCAACAACGACTACATCGATAACAATAACAATAATAACTACAACAACAATAAAAAACAAAAGCAACAAAAGATAAAATAAATAAATAAATAATAAGTGAACTCGTAGTAAGTTCAATTTTACAGGCAAATAGAACAAACCAGGAAGAGAGAAGCCTTTCAAAACAGGATAAACATCTACTGTGATAAAAGGTAAACTATGAGGGCTGGGGAGATAGCATAATGATTATGCAAAAATACTTTTCATGTATTTTAAGGCCTGAGGCACCAAAGGTCCCAAGCTCAATCCCAGCACCACCTTAAACCAGAGCTAAACAGTGCTCTGGCTAAAAATAAATATTTTTAAAAAAATGTAAGCCACTGAAATAATACAAGGACTCATTCACTACTAAGTCAACTCTCATGCCTGGGAGTCTGGAGTCAGGTGGTAGCACAGCGGGTTAAGCACATGTGGAGCAAAGTGCAAGGACAGTTGTAAGGATCCTGGTTCCAGGCCCTGTCTCCCCACCTGCAGGGGAGTCACCTCACAGGTCTGCAGGTGTCTATCTTTCTCTCCCCCTCTCTGTCTTCCCCTTTCTCCATTTCCCTCTGTCCTAACAAGGACAACATCAATAAAAAGAATAATAACTACAATAAAAAAACAAGGGCAACAAAAGAGAAAACAAATAAATCATTAAAAAATATATTTTAAAAAGACTTATGCCTAAGCAATTTGAGGAAGAATATATATATTGTAACCTTTGTAATTTTCTAAGCATTTGGCTTCAAGTTATATAAAATTCAAAGAAGCTCTATACTACAGACAATCTTATCACTACAGCATCTCATTTCTTCTGTAATTTTCTCCATAATAGAGGTTCTGACAGTGTCTATGAATTTCTTGCATTTCTGCATATCTGGCAGGCAAAGCACTAACTATACTTGGTTCCAGACTTTCTACTCAAGTTTGCTTCTGTCAGGAATAATTCTGAAGGATAGAGATGTACTCTCTACCTTCAGAAGGAAGGGAAGACATATTTCCCATATTCTGAAAGATTCAAGTTCTATAGGCTCAGATTTCCCCTTGGTATACAATCTATCACATGTACAGATATATGTAAGCTTCTTGTATGAACCTGTGTTAACAGAGGCTCAAAGACCTGACCTACCTTAGATACTATGGTTACTAATAATTTTGTATTAACCTCACCTTAATCTCTGTTCCAAGGTTTTGTGTCAAATCAAAGCCCAGGTGGGGCTGGGGTGGTGGTGCACCTGGTTGAGTGCACATTACAGTGCACAAGGACCCAGGTTCGAGCCCCTGGTCCCCACCTGCAGGGGGAAAGCTTCACAAGTGGTGAAGCAGTGCTGCAGTTGTCTCTCTGTCTCCTTCTCTATCTGTCTCCCCCTTCTTCTCAATTTCTGGCTGTCTATCAAGTAAATAAAGATTTTTTAAAAAGTGAAAAAAAACTCGACTCGTGAAATTGTCCTGCTTATATATAATAAAATACATTAAAAATCAATCTCTATTTTAAAAAAGGGTATGAATATGCCATTTCAAGAGACTCTCGGACTACCTGAGACACATTCAACAGCTGTTATAACATCAATCAGCAAAGCTTAAAATATTCTCATTATGGGAGTAAGGCGGTAGCGCAGCGGGTTAAGCGCATGTGGCGCAAAGCACAAGGACCGGCATAAGGATCCCAGTTCGGGGCCCCCGCTCCCCACCTGCAGGGGAGTTGCTTCACAGGCGGTGAAGCAGGTCTGCAGGTGTCTGTCTTTCTCTCCCCCCTCTCTGTCTTCCCTCCTCTCTCCATTTCTCTCTGTCCTATCTAACAATGACGATATCAATAACAACAACTACAACATTTAAAAAAAAAAAAAAAAAGAGCAACAGAAGGGAAAATAAATATTTTTAATTTTTTTTTTCTCATTAAAATAGGAAGGGCTTCATAGCATCAGGATCTATTCTTTGTGTCCATGGATGAAAGAGAAAACTGCTCACAAACAACATCAAATACAGCTAAATGGTTCTATCTGCTTTTGGAGCAAGACCTGGTTTAAAAAAAAAAAAAAAAAAGACCCCAACTGCAAGAGGAGAAAAAGGAGCCATTTCCTATGAAATCTAGTTCAACCCAAATCCACAAACACGACTGTGGATCCCTCTCTACAAAACAAACAAAACAAAAATACAGTATCCATCTATAAACCCCGAATGCAAACTGTATCTCTGCACTGAGTAAATATTTTCTACTGTAATGACACCTCACACCACACCACCCTAATTAAGTTTCTAAACTCAGTAGTGGCACTGCAGCACAGTAAGGGGCTTCTGACTAGAAACGATGGGAACGATGAGAAAAGATACACTCATTTCACGCAACTCATTTACCTACTTACTTACTTCACCTCACCTGAGAAAGCTAAAGTATTATTTCTAAAACAGTGTCATTATGACACATTAATGTTTTACAAGTGTTTCAAAGCATTGACTAACGTTTGTCTTGCAAAAGAGTATGCAGATATATGGTTAACATGACAGGAAAGACATACTGAAGACTTTCCACGCTATAATAATTGAAAAACTGCAAGCCAAGTGGTAGAGCACTCGTTACCATGCCTAAGGACCTGGGTTCATGCAGCTGGTCCCCACCTGTGGGGGGGAAGCTTCAGGAGTGGTGAAGCAGTGCTGCAGGTGTCTCTCTCTCCCTCTCCCTCTCTCCTCTCATTTTCTCTCTGTCCTATCAAATAAACACAATATTTTTTAGAAACTTAAAGAAAACTATTACTGGTTTCTTATAAAAACTGAAAATAAGCTTCATCTCTGAGTTGTTCTGAGGTTATCTACTGACACTCAGCCAAAATTAGCTTTAAGAAAGCATAGTTCTGGTCTGTGAGGTGGCGCAGTGGATAAAGCACTGGACTCCTAAGAAAGCATAGTTTTGGGGCCAGGCAGTGGCACACCTGGCTAACTACACA
This sequence comes from Erinaceus europaeus, assembly GCF_950295315.1. NCBI lineage: Eukaryota > Metazoa > Chordata > Mammalia > Eulipotyphla > Erinaceidae > Erinaceus > Erinaceus europaeus. The sequence goes on from NC_080177.1 coordinate 59,757,116, forward strand.
TATTACAGTGCACACAGTCCAAGATTCAAGTCCCTGGTCCCCACCTGCAAGGGGAAAGCTTCACTAGCGGGGTCTCAGTCTGTGTCTCTCAATCTCTCTCTCTCTCTCCCCCACTCTCCCTCTCTACCTCTCTCCCTAGCTTCCTCTCCCCTCTCAATTTCTCTCTGTCACCACCCAATAATAAATAAAGATTGAAAAAGAAAACATGGTTTTGATGAGTGAAAAGGATAAGTTACAGAGTTCAATCAATACTACAGCATTCTTTCTTGTTTCCCTAGTTTTTCTTTTTTTCACTAAAAAAACCACCTTCTGAGGAATAGTGTCATACGATAAAAATATTTTTATCAGTAGTGTTAATTAATCACTGGTAATTAAAAGCATAAAATAGCTTAGAGGAGATAATAATCTATAGAAAATATGTAGCATATATGTATAATGCATAATTATAGAAATTATACCCAAAAAATCATCTCATAATACTACACTGTCACTATCAAATATCTTTAATTGGCAGTTTTCAAAGAAGGCAGTAAGTAACCAGAAGATACATTTTGAACATAATTTATTAAAAATAAGAAATCTTTTTATTAACAATTTAGTAATTATTTTAACAAGATTATAAAATTAGGGGCTGGGTAGTAGTGCATCAGGTTGCGCGCACAAATTAAAGTGCACAAGGACCCGGGTTCAAGCCCCCAGTCCCTACCTGCAGGAATAAGGCTTTGCAAGTGGTGAAGCAGTGTTGCAGGTGTCTCTCTTCCTCTCTATCTTCCCCTTCCCTCTTGATTATCTGGCTGTCTCTATCCAATAAATAAGAGATAAAAAATTTAAAGAACAAGATTACAAAGTTACAGAGGTATCACCGTTCCACAAGAAATTGTATCCACTCATAAATACTTAAATCTTCCTATATTAAAAACACTAAGTCAGTTCAAACTTATAAGTGAGAGAGAGGCAAAGGAAGAAAAAAGAAAGAAAGAAAAAAAAAAAACTCTGAAAAAGAAGTTCCTCTGAAATAAATAGCTGAAGTCTGGGTAAACATCTCACCAAGTAAATTTCTGCTTTATACATGTTTTACAACCACACATTTTTCAGAGATTAGTTAGTCCCCTAAATGAACATGCTTGTGCATCAAATATTAGACTAACTTCCTTTCCTCATGGTATATCGTCTGGTTTTCAAACATTTCCAGAATTGCTCTACTCTTGACTGAATTTAAACAATGTATTAAACACTAAATACTTAAGTGTTCTTCTTTAGTGCATAATATGTTGTTTCAAAATAAAATTTAATGCAGCCTCCTCCTTCCACTGCAATGTCCCTCTGAACACGCTTGAAAATAAGATTTCCTTTAAAAAATATCTTCATAAAAGGAAAAAAATTTAATGTCATGTGTTTTATTGATTGGCACATATAATTGACAAGTATTATAGTTGATCTAACCTGTCATTTATTAATTTCATAAATAAAAAATCAGTAAATGTTAATAACATTAGAGAAAATTTCCACATATCCACAAATACACCAACTCATTATTTTGTATTATGTATCCGCATAATTCAGATCATACAGTCATAGATTTCTGTAGCCAGGCGGAAATGTTAGTTACTCAGTATACAAACGAAGAAACCACAACCACAAAAGGGTCCCTGTATATAAGAGAAAAGACATGGTGAAGATCTGTTAAACTCATTGGCCAATTTCAGAAGCCCTAATGATTCTAAAGAGGAAGGTGGGAGTGGGTTAAACAGTGGTTGGGAATTCAGTGCTGGATAGTGAAGGTGAGATAGAACTTTGGTGATGTACAAAATGTGCTATAGCACATTCTGGAAAGATGTGAGAGCAGACTCCACGACTACAACAGCCTTAAAAGAACTATGCCTCAATCATTCAATGGCTATGCAGTCACACTACGTGTGCAGAAACAAGCCGTAGGAAACTCTGTAGGCAAATATCAAAATGTGGGGCAATTTTCTTTTTACTAAGAATTGTCTATCTTATCAGTACTAGTCTGTATTAATATGAAATGACCACTAAAAGATAGCTTTTTACAGCTATCAGCTCCCCTATACAAATCAGATAGTCCAAAATGCAAAATAATAATAATAGTAATATATGAGATTAAACCCTATAGATGAAACGATAGTAAAAGAAATACAGGTTATGGAAAAGTAAGATTTCATAAACTCTCCTATCTGTGTTGCTAACTATAACTCTTGCATATATAATTCCATTATACTTTTATAATTCAGGGTTTTAAAAATGCTTTTCAACCATTAATATATTTTCCTGGTTAAAATTCTTTGAGATGTTCTTAACAAGAGTCTTAGATAATGAATTTGGGCAAACTCTGGAACAGTCTTTACAGTATTATCATTCTCATTAATTTTCAGAACTACCCACTGTGTTGAAATGATTGTCATGGGCCTAAGACTTCAATTTGGCTAAATATTTTTGCATATATTTCAACATATAAGTAACTAACAGATGTTTAAATGTTAAGTTCATATGGAAGAAATGGTTAGATATGTTGACTCTAATCTCATGATTTCTGTGCAACACTAATTCTTACTTAACTATTTGTTTATGTATCTCACAATTTCTCTGTGCTTTAGCCTACAATGGACCAATAACTCCAAATTTCCTCAAAGACAGAAAAATAAACCTTTAAAACATTCTGGAATTTAAGCCATTTACACTTGTATAATATTTAATATGTAGCATAGATTTTTTAAAGCAAACTTTAAAGACTAACTCACATATTATTTTTAAATACATAGGGTCCACATAAGCATAGTGCTGTACTTTTTGTTCTTTTTTTTTTTTTTTTTTTTTAACAGAAAGAGTTTTCCATTTATATTCTTATTTGGCTTTAGCAACCTGATAGATGATGCTGCCCTAACCTGCCAGGAAAGGCTGGGTAGGAGGCTAAAAACAATATTACTTTTTAGAGAGTTAATGCAATACACAATCCCATAGTTTTACACAATTTATTCTTTTTTTTCTTTGCCTTTTGGTTATCTCTGAAGACTGTGTCTGTTTCCACTGTTTCATCCTTTGGCATTCACATATCAGAGCAATAAGTATTTCATTACTGGTTTATCTGTCCAGAGGCTTGAGAAGCGCTAACAATTAACCCTCCCTTCACAGTGATTGATACAGGCTTTGCTTTCAATTTGTTCCACTACACAGATCATGAAATTCTGAATGCAATCATCCTCATTGACCTACACTTTCAAACACACAGCTACAATGAGACGAAAGTAATTATTAAAAGGAACACAGGACTACTGAGATCTGAAACAAAGTCTTTCAAAAATCTGGTAGATGACCTTCTATTGAAAGTGGCAAATTTTGATGTTAAGGAAATGATAGCTTTGAGTCCCTATTTGGAAATATTCAATGCAAGATGATCAGTGCATATGATGGTGACTATACTGACCACGGTAGGAACTTAAGAAATGCAGAAAGCCATTTTGGAACTGTTACAAACAAATAAAAGTTAAATTGTTAACAGTGTAGTCGATGTAAAATTTTTCAGGGGAACTAAACTTCCTGAATCGTGTATAAAGGAGAGGCATTGACCAAGGGCAAGAATCAAGGTTGGGAAGCAGCATCTTTACTCTATGAGAAGAGCTGCATACCTGAGTCTTGTGTCTTCTCCCCCCCACCTCCCCGCCTTCAAGTAGAGCTTCACAGTAAGAAATGAATACATTTTTCACAAAGTCTAAAAAATAGCTTCAAATAAATATTAATCTACTGCAATCGATATATATGAGGAATGGAGATGGGCTGGTAGCAGAGTGGTGACTATAGAACTATATTAAAACAAGAGTTGCAGTTAAAGAAAATCAGAGCAGAAAGCAAGGCAGCAGGCCTGAGGCTCTAATCATAGAACAGAGTGATGGAGATGAACCAATACCACATGGATTAGCAATGAATTATTTTGAACTGTAATCATATGCCTGCACAGAAGAGAGGCAAAAACTAGCCATTACTCATAAACTGATCTGCTGATTTCTGAGAGAGGGAGAGAGGGGGGAGAGGAAAGGAGAGTGAGAATAAATTCATATGCTAAACTAATTCAGAATAATGAAAACCTAAAGATGTGGTTACACTTCAAGTAACATTCTATTTTTAATGTCTGCCACATACTACATAACAAGGGTGTTTAGAGTATAAACTGTAAAGAGCTTAGATTCAAGTAGGATTAAACCAACCATTTCTTCTAAGATTAGAATGTGATATATCTACCCTATCCTCCCTTCTTCCCTGCCCAATAGGAGCTTTTCTGGATAACTTAACCACCCCCCTCCAAATATAAAAGTTCTGCATATTTAGAGAAGAAATAGCATTAGGGGATTAATTTCCATTGGATAATGTGAAAAATTGATAACAAATAAAATGCAATTGTTAGAATTTTGTTAGGAAGGGAAAAAAATCAAAACTGCTGGTAACAAGAGATTCCTAAGATTCTTATAAACAGACTGTTTAAATGAAGAGCACTTTAATCAGTAGAGGAATCCTCACGTTTCTAATGTCTTGCTGTGCATTCTGCAGGTTATAGTAGCAGCTGGTAGAGGTCATATATCTTTTGTGAGCATCCCAAAAAGGCTCACTGCCAGACTGTTAAATTATGAATAAGCAATGAACAAAAGAATGCAGATACGGTGGTGACAAGATAATCCAAGCAAATTTATCTATGACAAATTTCACAGGATTAACAAATTACATTTACACAGAACAATAAAAATGTGCAAAAAAAAAGATGAGCCTACTTTCCGTACAGCATTAGAAAAACAAAAGTCACCAATCCACTGCATATTTAAATTTAACTCAATCTAAACTAAGACATTTATAATATGTTCAGAATATTTTTGTAGCATTTTCCTATTTTAGGTAGGCATGCAAGCACGGCATATCTGGTTTACTATATATATATATATATATATATATATATATATATATACAGTTTTTCTTAAGTACATAGCTCATGTGTGTGCATCTATGTGCAGATATGTATGCATTCCATAGACCAAAAAAACATACAGTAAAATATCAATATTGATACATATGTATACATATATATACACACAGAATGCATGCTCTTCTGAAATAGATTCTGAGAAATAGGTTATTTGTGTTGGAAAACTGTTAACATAGGTACAAAATCTATTCTTGAAATAGATTTACTCTTTGCTAGCTACGGTTTCTAAGACCAGAGAAAGAGATTTTGCAAGTAATTTCCATCAGTGTATTTGCCCCCAGCAAAGTACTGAACTCTGAGTAAAGTGCTTCTGAAAGAAGTTTAGAACTAGCATCCTTTTCTGTTATTGATACCACAATATTACAACAAAAACAACAAAAATACATAGATGGGGCTACTGTAATAAAAAAAAAAACCTAATTCAACACCACATTTCTGTTTATAACTTTCTCTTATAAATAAAATTTTCATGTCTACCAGATGTAATGAGATAATACCGATTAGTCCTACGATTCCATAAAGCTATGATTCCATAAAGCAGTTCTATAATGTTATGTGGCGCTACTTTCCAAAATATGTGATAAATATTTGTTAAGGTTTAAAGTTACACATAACCTAGATACTCAAGTCAGAGCCCTTTAATTCTGCGTTAGCATACTGATGACAATATGACACTATTATCAGATGTAATTTATTTCAAAATGAACTGGATGCTGCTTTAAATTTTCCAGCTTTTTTTTTTTACTTATTCTTCCAATTGACTGCTTGTTTCGTTCTCTGATAGTGTAACAAACACGTCCCTTGAATGAGCTCTTTTCAACACTTTATAAAGCTACATATTCTATATGTAAACAAGAAATTGTTTAAATGAATATAGTATTAAGATATACTAACAGATACTCTTTCTTTTAGACATTTGAGTAAAGTTTTTTTTATTTGTATATTTGTATATATTTATTTATTTTCCCTTTTGTTGCCCTTGTTTTTTCATTGTTGTTGTAGTTATTATTGTTGTTGTTATTGATGTCTTTGTTGTTAGATAGGACAGAGAGAAATGGAGACAGATGGGGAAGACAGAGGGGGAGAGAAAGATAGACACCTGCAGACCTGCTTCACCGCCTGTGAAGTGATTCCCCTGCAAGTGGGTTGCCAAGGGCTCGAACAGGGATCTTTACACTGGTCCTTGCACTTTGCACCACGTGTTTAACCCGCTGCACTACTGTCCGAACCCCCCCCTTTTTTTTGAGGGCAGGGAGTTACATTTATTTCTCATTAACAGGATTCAGGCTAACAGATACTCTTTCTACCACTGCATATATATATATATATATATATATATATATATATATATTAATATTTATTTATTTATTCATTCATTCCCTTTCGTTGCCCTTGTTTTATTGTTGTAGTTGTTGTTGAGTAAGACAGAGAGAAATGGAAAGAGGAGGAAAGACAGGGGGAGAGAAAGATAGATACCTGCAGACCTGCTTCACCGCTTGTGAAGTGACTCCCCTGCAGGTTGGGAGCCGGGGACTCAAACCAAGATCCTTAAGCTGGTCCTTGCGCTTTGCGCCACGTGATGCCTATATATCCTTTTAAAATTTTCAGGTTCTTCATTTTTTAAGGAAGCTGTTGGATGGAAAGAATTGCAGCTTAATAATGTGGCATACTTACCTAATGCCTCAAATCTAGCATACCGTTATTCAACAAGGAGTGGTAAAGTCAAGTACTAGAAAGTTTCCTAAACTATTTTTTTATCCCACTAGGTAAGTTAAAATGTTACCAAATATCTTCCCTTTCTTGAAGATGCCACAAGTATGTGTCAGTGTGTGTGAGCATTGGGGGTGGGGGGCGGTTTGTACATAATGACGTCATTTATGTATTAACTATGGTCCATTTTAATATTATATTTGGAATTAAGTTAGTTAACTGTTACATATAAAAATGCCCTTAGAACACTACCTGACACAATGCTATATAAAAGCTTGCTGTCATTATTATAATGTTAGAGAATTTGGCAGGAGACCAACTAGTACAAGTCCTTATATATTTCAAAATACAATGTCCAGAAGTACACTTACATACTAAAATGGATTATTCAGAAAGCCTCTTTGAGGTTGTTTCTACCTACTCAGTAGCAAAACTACCACAAAACTGAAATGTCTCATCTGTAACCATTAGACAAACCAGTATACTCTGACATGGGTAGCAGAGTCCTTGAGTGCTTCATAGTCTGTGGTTAGAGAGGTTTATGTACACAGCAAGCTGATTTTTCTGAAACCATTCCATACGAAAATCTGTCCTAAAGTATATACAGCTGTGGATCATGCCCACAAACTACTGGGATGTTAAAAGATACAGTGAGAATAACTAAAATATTGATTCTTCTTCTAACTGTATAAACACTGCATTTCAACCGTTCTCCAAAAATACAGATCAAAAAGCAGAGATCTGACTCACTATTTACTGTGTACCTGGTCTCCCTGCCCTAGGAACTCTCTGGCAAAAGCTCAGAGACCCCCTCAAAGACTTCAGAAAGTCTGCAAATGTAGGCCCTTCCATACTACCATTCAACAAGTCTGAAGTCAATCTTTCACTCCATGACCCTCCATAGGAACAGTAAGCCTCCAATTTTCTCTTCTGTAAATGGGGATACTACATTTTCCTCACATACAATATCAGGTTATAGACTGTCCACACTGTGGGGGAGGCGAATGGTAATTATATGTAAATACCAATAACAGGTGGCCGGGGTAGCTCACCTGGTAGAGTGCACACACTACCATGTGCAAAGACCCAAGTGTGAGCCCCAGTCACTATATGGGAGAGCCAGTAAGAGGCTTCAAAAGCAGTGGAGCAGTGCTTTGGAGTGTCTGCTTCTCTGTCTCTTTCTCTCTCTCTATTTCTATTTCTCACCCTCTATCTGGAAAGTAATGATAGTAGCAGGGGTTGAGCAGTGAGTGGCACACCAAGCATAGTGCACATATTACCATGTGTGAGGACTCTGGTTCAAGTCCCCAGTAACCACCTGCAGGAGGGGAAACTGCATGAGCAGTGGAGCACTGCTACAGTTGTCTTTCTCTCACTCCCTACCTCCCACCCCGATTTCTCTCTGTTAGAAAAGAAAGAAAGGTCAGTCACCAAGAGCAGCCACCAAGCCACAGTAGTAACCCTTGGTGGATCCTTCTGCAATAAGACAGCATTACCAGGGGGGCAGGCTATGATGCACTCGGTTAAGCACACATAGTATGAAGCACAGGGACTGCTGCAAGGATCTCAGTTCAAGCCCCGGCTTCCCACCTGTGGGGGGGGGGGGAAGGGTCACTTTGCAAATGGTGAAGCAGGTCTGTAGGTGTCTATCTTTCTCTCCCCACTCTGTCTTCCCCTCCTCTCTCAATTTCTCTCTGCCCTATCCAACAACAACAATAATAATGGGGAGAAGATGGCTTCCAGAAGCAGTGGATTCATAGTGCAAGCACAGAGCCCCAGTGATAACCCAGGAGATAAATAAATAAATAGCATTACTATTTTTAAATATTTTTTATTGCCACCAGGGTTATTACTGAGGCTCAGTGCCTGCATGACAAATTCATTACTCTCCCAGTAACCTTTTGCTTTTTCCTGTTTCCTTTGTTTTTTTCCTTTTGGGTAGAGAGAGAAAAATGGAGATGGAAGAGGGAAAGACGCCTGCAACATTGCTTCACCGCTCATGAAACCCCCATCACCCCCACAAGTGGGAACCAAGGGCTGAACCTGAGTCCTTGTGTTCACTCTAAGGGGTGCATTACCATCCAGCCCCCAAATAAAGTTAACTAACTACGGGGTCTGCGCAGAGGAACACTTGGTAGATTGCACACATGCCCTTGGGTTCAAGTTGGGGGGGAGGGTGGACAAGAGTGGTAGAACAGTGTTGCAGTCGTCTTTTTCTTCCCTGCCTCCATTTGTCTCTATCCAAATATATATTTTAAAAGGGGGTGGGGGGGAGAATGCCACTAAGAACAGTGGATACCTTCTACAGATACTAAGAACCAGGCAATAACGCTGGTGGTAAAGAGAATAATCATTTTTAAATGGCCACCAAAAGCAGTGGAGTTGTGCAGATGCTGAGTCCCAGGAAAAAAAAACCATGGTGGCCAAAAAAAAAAAAAAAAAAAAAAGCAATCTAAAAATTACAAAAAAAAAGGGGGGGGGTCGGGGGTGGCGCAGTGGGTTAAGCGCATGTGGCGCAAAGCGCAGGGACCGGCATAAGGATCCCGGTTCGAACCCCCGGCTCCCCACCTGCAGGGGAGTCGCTTCACAGGCGGTGAAGCAGGTCTGCAGGTGGCTGTCTTTCTCTCCCCCCTCTCTGTCTTCCCCTCCTCTCTCCATTTCTCTCTGTCCTATCCAACAATGAACATCAACAATGGCAATAATAATAACCACAGCGAGGCTACAACAACAAGGGCAACAAAAAGGGGGAAAAAATGGCCTCCAGGAGCGGTGGATTCTTGGTGCAGGCACCGAGCCCTGCAGTAACAATGGAGGGGAAAAAAATTACAAAAAAGGAAAACCAGCACTTTCCTCATAGGGCTGTACAGAAGCTAATGAAAATGTTAAGCATGAATACTGTTTATTTATCTACTCAATAGGGACAGAGAGAAATAGAGAGAGAATGGGAAGATAGGGAGGGAGAAAGAGAGACTCACCAAAAGAATTGCTTCACCATTTGTGACGCTATCCCCCCTTCAGGTGGGGACCAGGGGCTTGAACCTGGATCCTTGTGCATTGTAAAAGATGCATTCAACTAAGCACATCACTGCCTGGCCCCACCTATAAATTATTTTTAATAAAAGCACTAAAATATTTATCATTATCATGTGAAATTTTCATGTTTAATTTTTTTTATTTAAATATTTATTCCCGGGGGCCGGGCGGTAGCACAGCGGGTTAAGCGCAAGTGGTGCAAAGCACAAGGACCAGCGTGAGGATCCTGGTTCCAGCCCCCAGCTCCTCATCTGCAGGGGAGTCACTTCACAGGAGGTGAAGCCAGTCTGCAGGTGTCTGTCTTTCTCTCCCCCACTCTGTCTTCCCCTCCTCTCTTGATTTCTCTGTCCTATCCAACAACGAACAACATCAACAACAAAAATAATAACCACAACAAGGCTACAACAACAAGGGCAACCAAGGTGGGGGGATGGCCTCTAGGAGCATGTTGCAGGCATTGAGCCCCAGCAACAACCCTGGAGGCAAATATATATTCCTTTTTGGTTGTTGTTGTTGTTGTAGTTATTACTGTTGTCGTCGTTGTTGGATAGGACAGAGAGAAATGGAGAGAGGAGAGGAAGACAGAAAGGGGGAGAGAAAGACAGACACCTGCAGACCTGCTTCACCGTCTGTGAAGTGACCCCCCTGCAGGTGGGGTGCCCCAGGCTCGAACCAGGATCCTTACTCCAGTCCTTGCACTTTGCGCCATATGCGCTTAACCCACTGACCTACCGACTGACGACTCCCTTTATGTTTAAATTTTATCAAGTAGTTTAAGTTGTTATAGTTTTGTTTATAGTTTCATTTTCTTTTCTCCAAGAACTTCTAGTGATTTTATAGTAACTACAAATTTTTGCTATAGGAACTCTTGTCCTCTCCACCAAAAACAAACAAACAAAAAACTAGTAAGTCAAAAAAAGACTTAAAAAAAAACTTTATTTGTATTTCTAAAAATTCTGTACTCCTTCCTCTTTCAGAAAAGGGTATTTTTCTGACTTTCTACAATATTTTGTATATCCAATAACTAGAGTGACTGTTTTTATAAGGTGCACAATTCACAATCCCATCTTCTAGTTATTTGGATCTATAGTAGAAGTTCAAATAATCAAGTTGAATGTTTAATAAACCAGTTGAAAAATACAGTTGAGGGTCACTAAACTTGGGACCACAGTAACATGGTACTCGCACCTTGCTTCTCATAATTTTTGTATAGTAGACTACAAGGATTCCAATTAATTCAAAACATTTGTTTTGCAAATGTACATAGATAACAACTTCAAGTATTGTTTGATCTTGCCACTGCCCTAGCTAGTCATTTCAGATGCAGTAGCAGTCATACTAAGCCATGTCCTGTTTATGCACTGTGATACTAAGCCATGTCCTGTTTATGCACTGTGATATTGATATTACTGCAAATTATTCTAACTATGCAAGGTTCTATGAAATTTAATAGTGCAAACATCCTATTCACACTACCCTGTGCAGGGAAAAATACCATGCAATTATTGGCTTAATGCACTGCCCAATGCAGGGAGGGGAAAAGAAGAGGGGTGTGTCACTATTTACTGTGAAAATACTAACATCGTTAAATGAAAAGCAAATACAGCTTAATGTTCCCACAAATGCTGGAAGTTCCTACAACATTATGGTGCAACTTTAAAGTGTAAAGATTAATACTTAATCAACTAAAAACTTTAACATACTGTTTCAGCCTTACTGTAAGCAATTAAGGAATATCTACAGAACAACTGAAGCTAGATTCTAGGTCAATGGCAATGCCAAAGTTTTAAAAATGTATTCAAATTATGAAATACTACAATGTAGAAAAGTTACCATGCACACACAGCAGAGAAGAGGACAGTTCTGCTCTCATGTATGCTCAATTTTCTTTAAGTTTAGTGAGTGGCATTCTGCTTAGGAGACAGATCACTGAAGTTGCAGGAGATTGAAGGAAACAAAAATAAACTAAGCTTTACATTGATGTCATTATTAATACTGAAGTACTTAAAAATGTTTATAGGGGAAAACATTAGTGGAAGTAATTTAGAAATCTTTGCAGCATATCCCCTTCAAATGTTCCAACAAAATATAAAAGTTTTGTGGCTTAAAAGAACAAAACTACACTACCTAAGTCTTTTCTCAAAGAGATTTGCCTTATGAATATAATGAACACACACAGACATCTTGTCGTGAAAATCTTCAGCACAGAGCACAGAATTCTAAACATCAGGTTCCATTTTAAGCAGATGCAATTTTAACATGCTGGTGGATTCCAGGCTCAGATGTGGAGCAGAGCAAAGAAGCTGAGGGTTTCAAGGAACTTCCAGCATTCCCATAAAATACCTCTACAGTAGGGGCAAGCATTGTGTAGAATTTCAGAGCAAAATAAAACTTCACACCAGTGAAAATACCAAGGTATTCCAATTTGTAGATTAGACTTAGGTTACAAAGTTATCCAACCCACTACTAATATATTTAATTTCTCATAGTTTTTAGTAAAAAATAAGGCACATTTTTTAAGAATATGGACAGACACAGAGGCTAAACCTTTATCCACAATTACTACTATGTGCTAATATACATGTATATGTGTGTGTATGTGTGTGTATATATATAGATGTGTATATATATACACACACACACACACACACACACAACATTTTTAAGCAGCAAATAATCCTGAGTTCAAATCTGCTCAGTGTAAAAAATTAAATCTAGTAATTGGAAATTATGTATTTAGAGGAACTATAGGTCTCTAAGTTCAGAAATCAGAAATGGAAAATGTGAAAGGAAGCTATAAAGTGGGAGGGCCCTACATAATAAAGGTCATTATACTCCCGGCTCTGAAGCTATACAATCTAATATCCTTTCTGGTGGTTCTATGATATGCCCATGCATTACAGTTCTTGTTGACAGTCTGTTGCCTTGGAAATATTTCATTATTTCAGTTTTTCCATTTGTAGACCCTTGGCCTTGTGATATGAAGGCCATCCTATTTCATATTTTCGATTATCATTTAAGCAATCTTGTGGAGCTATTTATATATAAGTAAGTGTTAGACAACACATATCATCATTTATCACTCTGTGTTTAAGCTTACACTGTAGAAAGAAATGCCTTCAAAAAAGTCACTACCACTACCTTTATTATTATTTTTTTAACTAAAAGCCTTGCGCTGGAATATGCTTTGCAAACCAGCATGGGCATTTTAAAATTTTGCTACTCCTAATTTTCTTGGCTAGACATCCTCATGGGGGGAGGAGAGGAACACTTCAGGTAGTACTATCTAATCTGCAGCCTATTTGAAATTTAAGGAAGGGAAAAACCAAACAACTTCAAATATACATGGTTTTTTACTTGCTTTTTCGGGCTCTAATGAGGTATTTTCTATGTCTATACATCAGAAATACTTAAAAAGCACTAAATTGGGAGTCAGGCGGTTGTGCTGCGGGGTTAAGCGCAGGCGGCGCAAAGCGCAAGGACTGTTGTGAGGATCCCGGTTCAAGGTCCCGGCTCCCCAGCTGCAGGGGAGTCGCTTCACAAGCGGTGAAGCAGGTCTGCAGGCAGGCGTCTATCTTTCTCTCCCCCTCTCTGTCTTCCCCTCCTCTCTCCATTTCTCTCTGTCCTATCCAACAACGACGACATCAACAATAACAACAACAATAAAAACAAGGGCAACAAAAAGGAAATAAATATTAAAAAAAAAAAGAAGAAGAAGCGGGAGTCAGGCAGTAGGGCAGCGGGTTAAGCGCATATGGTGCAAAGCGCAAGGACCGACTTAGGGATCCAGGTTCGAGCCCTCGGCTCCTCACCTGAAGGGGAGTCGCTTCAAAGGCGGTGAAGCAGGTCTGCAGGTGTCTGTCTTTCTCTCCCTCTCTCTGTCTTCCCCTCCTCTCTCCATTTCTCTCTGTCCTATCCACCAACAACTACATCGACAACTACAACAAAAAAAAAACAAACAAGGGCAGCAAAAGGGAACAAATAAATAAAAGAAGCACTAAATAGTGGTCAAAGATACAATCAAGAAAACGCTAATTTTTCCATAATTTACTCTATAAACTTTATTAGAAGGAAATGACTTTCATACTATGTTATTCCACTCAAGTCTTATATTTTATAAACCGACCAGATAATTAAAAAAGATACATTTTTCTCTATACATTTTTGATTACAGGTGTATCTGAAAAGCAGTTAAGAATAAAGAGTTTAGGGGGTCGGGCGGTGGCACAGTGGGTTAAGCGCAGGTGGTGCAAAGCACAAAGACCGGCGTAAGGATCCCGGTTCGAGCCCCCGGCTCCCCACCTGCAGGGGAGTAGCTTCACAGGCGGTGAAGCAGGTCTGCAGGTGTCTATCTTTCTCTCCCCTTCTCTGTCTTTCCCTCCTCTCTCCATTTCTCTCTATCCTATCCAACAACAAATTGCGTCAACAAGGGCAATAATAATAGCCACAACGAAGCTACAACAAGGGCAACAAAAGGGGGAAAAAATGGCCTCCAGGAGCGGTGGATTCATGGTGCAGGCACCGAGCCCAGCAATAACCCTGGAGGAGGAAAAAAAAAAGAATAAAGAGTTTATAAATGCCTTCATGAAACCAATGATTTGGAAACCACTGTTTAAATAAATGGGTGTTATCATTTACAGCATATCCACAGGCGTTATCTTTTATAAACATAATTCTGTTTAACCACTACAGAGAAATACCACTATCCAACAAGGTCCAGCCCTAAGTGCACATAAAGGTGAAATGCCTTTACTTAGCTGAAGCAAGCTAAGATGAAAAGCAACCCCCTCCTGAACAAACCATCTGATTTACCATTTCTCATTACAAAACCAAATCAACTAACACACGCTATGTTTACACTGAAAGTGTTAAGAGCATTTAAAACTCTAGTAACAAAGTGAACCCTGGGGGCATAGAACTGTTTGGATACTTGGGCCAAGTTTGGGGTTATTACTGTTTGAAACAGCTTTTAACTCCATTCCTGTCCTCTGTATCCCTTCTTCTGCCCCCTACCTCTCTGTTACTCCTCCCTATCCCTACAGGTTAAACCTTCTCAGATCCAACCTTTAAAACGACAGCATCCAAGCTGAACAAGAAGATGCTATTAAAGGGCATTAAATTAAATACAGTATATCCTCCTACAACTTCAATCAGAATTTCAGACCAAGTGTTATTTAGTTCAGCTCTCAAGTGGAGCAGAATAACAAATCGCACACTTTGATTTACCTTCTTCGAATGCCAAATGGAGACAGGTGATAAAGAACGCGCTCATGCACAGGCTATGAAGTTTCCTCTAGAAATTAATTCTATCTTCAAGATTCCTATCTCAGAGAAATTCCCAAAATGGCACAGGAACAGGCAGGCCTCTGCTAGAGAGATTACTAGGGCCATCCCAGTAAATACAATTACTACCAACAGAACAGGGAAAGAGGAGGAAGAAGGAAAGGCGAAGGGAAGAAAGAAGGAAATTAAACATTTCAAATTTCAACAAGTATTAAACACTATGACAGACTTAAAAAACAATTCTTTAAAAGTCTTGCACAATGCTAATAAATAACTTTTACCTACAAGAGTATGTAATGTGTGAATTCTTCCTGAAACACTAAAGCCAAATGTTTGTTTTAGTTATATGAATTTTATGTCAGATAATCAATGTTATACACGCTTAAAACCATTATAAACTGGATTGTGTATGACTTGCTCTTGGGTATATAACTCACATAGAAATTGTTTGGAGTTTAGAAGTCAAATATGCACCTACTTAACAAAATCAGTAGCTTAATCCTGATAATTCTGCTGACCCTACTGCAAGAAGGAAACAATAATGCAACTGAAACTTTATTAAATGAGTATTTGTTTAAATCTCTCCTCTAGATATAAACTATAGGTTAGATGCCTATATATACACACATGTTCATATATGT
The DNA here is from genome assembly GCF_950295315.1 of Erinaceus europaeus. Lineage (NCBI taxonomy): Eukaryota > Metazoa > Chordata > Mammalia > Eulipotyphla > Erinaceidae > Erinaceus > Erinaceus europaeus. Next base: position 59,772,770 of record NC_080177.1, read on the forward strand.
ATGCATATGCCAGCCGTGTAATAATTAAAGTTTGCAACTAAGGACTTCTCTCATCTTCTTTTCAAGTTCACTTAAGCCTGTGAGAAATCTAAACATTTCTGCCAGTGGGGGAGGGGAGCTGGGGGAGTATATTTATGGAACTACATTTGTTTTCCTCATGAATCAATGGTTAATACTTCCTACTGAACATATCCTTTTCGCAAACAGAGATATTCACTTTGCTCAAACCAATATGCTATATGTAATTAATGTCATCAACGCTGCCAATTAATAGCAAATAGGATTCTAAACAAAGTAGGCTGGGTGGACAGCAGGAGGGGAACACCGTGTGTGTGTGTGTGTGTGTGTGTGTGTGTGTGTGTGTGTGTGTGTGTGTGTGTGTGTGTGTGTGTCTAACAATGCCATTCACGTAGAATGGTTAGAGGTATTTTGAATACATAGCTTCTTTCCCTTTGGCTGTAGTTTAACTAACTTTAAACAGACATGCTCTGCTGAGCCCCTCCCTCGCCTGGTTAGACAATTCTCACCAGGAACTTTTTAAAAAACTGATCTCCCAACAATAAGGAACCAGAGTAAAGACACTCCAACTGTTTACACATTTTTGGATTTCACTACTGGCTGGCTTATTTGGATTTCAGGTGTTTTGTGTGGGGGGGTTGTTTGTTTGTTTGTTTTTTAGTGGGAGGGGCGGGAGCGGGTGGAGGCGTGGAGAGAGCGAGATGAGACCGGAAGGCAAAGCCCGAGACCCACAAGTGGCCGAGGCTGAAGACAGACTGGGCGGCGTGGAGGCGGCGGCCGCGTGCCTCCCGCTCCGCCCGGCCTAGCTGCTGCGCGCCGAGCCGGCCCCTGCGCTACACATTCCCGGCCTGGCGCGAGCTCCGCGCTCCCCGCTCCCCGCCCCCGACCGCCGCCGCCTCCTCCCCCTGCACCCCGCCCGCCGCCCCCCTCCCCAGCCTCATTCCTTCCTCGAGAGCAGCTGCCAAGGGACCTGCGGCGGCCCCGGGGATCCCCGGCCCCCTCCCGGCACACCACAGTCCCATCTCTTTTTTTTGTTTGTTTGTTTCTCTTTTTGCCTCTTTTTCATTCTTTTCCTTTTTATTTCTTTTCTTTTTTGCTTATTTTGCCTGTCAGCGAGTCACTCCTTGCGCCGAGCCGAGGAGGTGGACTGCGCGGAGCCTGGCGCCACCGCCGGAGCCCCATCGCTGCCGCCGCCGCAGCCGCCAGCGGACAATGCGCGGGGACGGGCGAGCGCTCCGCCGCAAGCCGGCAGCCGAGTCCCCGCGGGCTCGCGGCCCAGGAGGCGGGCTGAGGCGCGGGCCCCGCCACCCGGGCGGCGGCGGCGGTGGCGGGAGTAGCGGCGGCGGCTGGAGCAGCCGCCCGGCGGCAGGTTCAATAAACAGAAAAGTGTTACCGTTCTCGCCTGGAAGGATCCTGCTGAAAGCTGGGCTTGGTGGGCGCCATCTTCCTGCTATTTTTTTTCCTCTCTTACTTTTTGCCTCGCTCCCCCCTCCCGGGCGGGGGCGTGGGAGGGCGGGGGTGTGCGTGTGCGTGGGGCGGCGGGAGAGGGTGCGGGCGGGCGTGCGCGGCGCTCGGGGCCGGGGGCGGCGGCCGCGCTGCGGGCGCGCGGAGCTACGGGAAAGTAGCGGGGCCGGAGCCAGGCGGGCAGCCGGCCGTCCCCTCGCGCCTCTGGCGCCGCTCTCCGCAGCTCGCCGCCTCCTCGGCTGCCCGCGCCTTCTGCTCCCCTCGTTCGCCCCGCGCCGCCGCCGTCCATGCGCCGCAGAGCAGCCGCGGCCCGGGCCGCTCCGGCTCCCGAGACATGCCCGGCGCGGAGGCTGGCGGCCGGCGGCAGCGGAGGGGGAGGCGGCGGCGGGGGGAGCTGCCGCGCGGTCCCGCAGGCGGCCCGGCCCAGGGCCCCGCCGCCTCCTGGTTCTCACCCTCGTGCGCCGCCACGCACACCCGTCACCCCCCCATCGCCGCCCCCCGGCGCGGGCCCGGCGGCAGGTGGGGCGCACACCCTCCCGACGGGGGGTGGTCGGGGCCTAGGCCAGGAGGGGCGGGGAGGGGGGACACGCAGGGGGTTCCCAGCTAGACCGCTGTGAAAGTATTTCTGGGCATTTTCCAGCTGCTTTCCTCCAAGCACTCACTCACACGCAGCCTCTCTCCCTCCCTCCCTCCCCCTCGTTGGGGGGACCAGAGAGCTCGGCTGCTGGCGCAACAACGCCACTCAGTTGCAGTTTCCAACACTTCCCTGCTCTGGAGTCTCGGAACCGGATTGGAAGGGGGCGGGGGACCCGGCGAGAGGGGCAGGGAGGCCTGGAGAGCGGGCTCCGGCAGGACTCGGTCCCGGCGCGTCTTCGGGTGGCTGGTCGGTCAGCGCTGGGAGGGAATGGTCTAACGCAGCCCGCGGGCCCGGGAGGGAGAGCTCGGTGGGCGGCGCGGCGGCTGCACGGGGATCTAGTGGCTCCGGCTCTCAGTGGCGGCCTCAAAGTCTGAGCCCTGGCTTTATTCCTGCACCCAGTATCTTCAGACTCCAAGCTTCACAGGTGACTCTCCAAGTAGTTTAAACTCGGAGGCTTCTTCCAACTGGAGTGCTGGTAACTGGGACCAAGACTAAACTGCGGGCCTCAGAGATCTAACCCAGCAGTCTCCCTATTTTGCAAACCAGCAAGGCCTAGAGAAAAGGGTCATTTAGTTCTGGGCCACTGCTGGAATCCCTCACTGGTTAAAGAGGTATTCCCAGTAAACCACTCTGCTGCTAGCTGTGGGCAGCTTCTAGGGCAGAGACGGGTCGGGTCGGTGTCAATATAAATAAATAAATGAATAACTCCCAAAGCATTTCCACTTTGAATAAACCAAAAAGACAGACGGAAAACATCGGCCCAGTAAGTTTACATCTTCAAACCTAAGAAAAAAAAAATAGTCTCCCAAACTGGATCCCGTTAGTCCTACCATTCCAGTAAACTGGGAGTGAGAGTTGGGACTTGGAAAACATAAATGCTGTTTAATAGCAGAGGTGTTTCATCTGCGTGATGTCTAAATTCTCTTTGGAGTACACTCTACAGGTAGCAGCAGATGAGAGTGATTGAAAAATGAATTGAAGTTGAGTGCAGAGTGCCAGACACAGGTGGGCTGGTAGAGAGAAGGAAAGTTTTCAGTTGTAAGTTTTAACACCAGGACAGCCATTCTAAGATACTGCTGCCCAAAGATGACAAATAAGGGAAGACTGTTTTACAAACAGACCTCTCTCTTCTCTCTTCGTGTACCTTTTCCAATCTATTGTCTCTCCCTCATAATACTCCTCTTAAGAGAAGGGGGAAAAAAAATGGGGAAGGGGGCGGTGTAAAAAAAAAAGTGCCACTTGTCACCTTAGCAAAACCTACCAGGTCTGAAGGTAAAAGCTAATTCTGCCCCTCCTGGTCCTTAAATAAGCCTAACATGTTGATGGCCCACAGTCCTGATGATGAAGCACCAAAGGACTTGGACTTGTGACTCAGACTGTCTCTTAAACACCTGCCAATAATCTGGCCCCACAAGACTCATTCGCCAGTCCCTAAATTAACTGAAATCAAAAGCAGTAACAAGTGTCATAGCTGAGTAAGGAAGCCATCAAAGACTACGTTTTCCACAGCTAGCACTTTGTCCTCTGTCAGTATGTCAGGACAGAAAGAGAGAGAGAATGCATCCCAAAGACTAAAGTTTTAGAGTTTATTATTTCTAAAGAATTGCTGTGGGATTCTAAGATTTGATGAAGGGTCCCAAATTCAAAGGTGACCATAAAGATATCAGTGAAGCTTTTTCAGTTGTGAAGGGGGAAGGTGTGGAGAACCAAATCTGGGTGCTCCTGACTAGAAAGAAAATAGTCTCTGATAAGATCTTCATGATAAAGCTGTAAGCAAACTAAAGGCTGAAAATACAAGACCAACCCTTATGAACCAATTTTTATTTTGCTGGTTAGTTGAAGTTCTCCCCCAAAGACCTTCAAATTATCCCAAGACAATCTGACATTTCTGATCCTTGAGTCCCTACTTCACAAATCAAGGGTACTGTGGCTGTTGCCTGTATTTCCTAAAATAATGGTCAGCTTCTATTGTCATTTAAACGTTGTAAGTGACTCCCCCCAAAAAATGAAGAATAGGAGAAAAATCTAATTCTTATCTAGTCTTTCATATTTAAAAGATCCCCATGTCACTGGTATTAAAGGTTCTTGTAAACACTGAAGAAAAGAGTGACTAAAGTGATTTAAAATTTTAAATTTCTTTGAAAAGAAATGGCCTCTTTTTAATTATTTTCTTTTTCAAACTTCCAACAGTACTTAGAGCAGGTCTGAAGGTAGAATTTTGTGCAACTTGGAACACATTCAGCATGTTATGCAAAATCTGATCTGGTCGCAGGGCCATTGGTTAGAAGGTACAAAATATGGCAGTGATAGATTATCTTAACCTTTTCAGTTTAAACACTATTGGTTCAAATCAAAGGTTCTCAAATCAATGAAGTTTGAAATACATGGTAAAAACAGGAAGTGTTATTTGAATTATGCATTGTGTATATTTTAAGTTAAATGCCATTGGCAAATCTCTCAGTTGTTTAATAGTGTGCAATCAGGGAAACACAAATATTTAATTCCACACTTCTATGTATTCTCCCCCCCCCCATCTTCTATGAAATTGAGCTCTGCAAATAGAAAGCTTGCCTTTCACACTCTAGGGTTAGTTTTTCTAAGCTTTTTGTGAACTGCATTTTTATATAAAATCTTAGGATACTCAAAGTTGTATTGAAGGAAAAAATTATGGGTTCCAAGACTGTTGGTGATGGTTGTCCCCTACTTCCTAAGTAAATCAAAGAAGGTGTACTATTTTAATGTCACAGTCACATTTTTAAAATATTTAAATGTTTCCAAGAAATACAAACAATACTTTTAAACTTCCTTCTCACTACCTAGCCTAACTTCTTTGCAAATGTGCTGCCTGACAGGGATCTCGGAATCTTACACATTTGCATTATAATACGTTTAAGATGAATACTTAACAGCGCTGAGTAGACTAGGATTTCATGCTGTATTTCCCTGTAGTAACAGGTGACATGATAACACTATTATGTAGAATTGCAAGTCTACAACTACACGTGAAAATCGCTCCTATTCTGTTTGGAAACAAATGATCAATCAGCCTCTGGTGATCAATTGCTTCCCTGGCTGCCGGTCTGCGCGGGTCCACGCCCGGCAGAGGCATTGAGAAAATTCCGCTGAACAAGGACCGGGATCCCAAACTTTGCAGAGCACCTAGTGCGGAGTCTCAGACTTCGATGCAACAACTTGGCTACGCGGGGCTGAGGCTTTGGATATGGGACCAGTGAGAAAAATATGATTTCACTTCGCCAGCACACTGGGGTCCCTTTCATTCCGAATTGTGATTTTTTTTTTTCTTTCTCATCTGTAGAACAAGGGACAAGCAAAGTGAGCCCTGTCCATGTACATGTGTGTTGTAGCGCATAAAACAGGAGGCAAAGTGAGTCCCACCCCAGAACCCCAAGGCGGGAAGCAGTATCCCAGCCCAGGCGGGACTACTCACCGCTGCTGATAGGAGGTGATGCCCTGGACGTTCTGCGGGGTGCCGTTGGCCGCGGCACCGGCCCTCCCCATGCCTGCGCCGGCCGGCACCCCCGCGGCTGCCCCGCCGGCCGCCGCGGCCGTCACCTGCACGCTGAAATCCGGAAAGATTCGGATCATCGCCGCGGCTTCGGCCCCGGGGCGCGGCGGCTCTGGGCTCGGGCTGGCGGGGGCTCGGGCTCGGGCGGCGGCGGCAGCAGCAGCGGCGCGAGCAGCAGCGGCGGCAGCAGCGGAGCCAGGCACCAGCCTGCAATCCCATTAGTGAGCCGCGGCCACTGTGCGCGGCGGAGAGGCGCTTTGATGTGCGCGCAGCGGGCTGGGGGGGGGGTGCGAGCAGAGGAGGAGGTGCGGGGGGCGTGCGAAGGACTTGCAAACTGCAAAACGTGTCAGGGTGGGGCCTTTTTCTCTGGGGGGGGGGGTGTGCTGGTGCTCCCCTTCTTTCCGGGATGTTGCTCTCACTGGCTGCTCCGGCTGCGCCGCGCGAGCCCAGCTGAGGGAAGAAGGGGAGGGGGTGGTGGAGGAAGGATGCACCGGGAGGCTTGGCTAGGACTTGGCCGGTGCATGGGAATGACGGGCAGCGGAGCTTGCCTTTTTTTCCCGCCCCTTCTACACACACACACACACACACACACACACACACACACACACACACACTTCCGACCCAAAGTGCAAGACAAGGGCGCACTCTTTCTCCCTTTTCTTCTCTAGAGCAATAACCACCATCCAGGAAGACTCACGCCTCCCGCGGCATCCAGCCACCTGGATTCCAGTCCGCAAGTGCAGGAGCGGGGGCGTAGAGCCTCCTCTCCCAGCCGGGACCCTCTCGGCTCGCCTTCTCCACACCAGACAGTGTGATGGTTGCCAACTGCAAGTTGTACTACTAGGGAACTTGATGCTTAGCGAGGAAGGATGGGGTGCAAAGAAGGAGGATGAAGTCGCTTTTATACAATGGAGAGTTTTTTCAATGAAAGAGCGAGGGGAAAGAAAGAGAGGGAGAAAAGAAAGTCCCTCGCTTCTAGCAGGCAAGCGAATTTGTCTAGACCAAACTTGAGAGGTGGGGGCTCTGTACAGCCAAAGGAGTCCCGGTTTGCCCCACCACCCCCACCGACCCACTTCTAAACTCCCCTCTCCCACGACCAAAGGAACAAATAGGAATCACAACGCAGATGAAGTCTGCAAATTCCAACCGCCAGGGAAACAAAAAGAGAAAACACGTGCATTTATTTTCCCCCGAGTCCCCCAGTGAGTTCTCCACATTGTTACATCGGTGTTTCTTTAGGGGGTGAGAAGGGGTACCTGCGTGTTTGGGGCGCGCGGTTTTAAAGACAACTTGCACTTCTGCCGAATGGACGGGTGGGTGGGGGTTGTGGGGGTGGATCATTTCCCCTGCTCCCTGCCCAGGACCCCCCATCGATCCACTTCCTCCCTCTTTCTTCCGGCTCGTGACCCGTATAGCCGGGGGGAGGGCGCGGCCCCAAACCCTTGCGGGGCTGGGACTCCCTTCCTCTTGCGCGCCCCCTCCCCCGGCCCGCTGGGCGGGTGCTGCTAGCTCTTAGTTTCCCCAGCTCTTCCTTTCCTCTGTCGGGGCGCCGAGGCCGGGCCTCGGCTGCCACTAGACCAGCGGCTACAGCTCCGCCGCAGGAAAGCAAGTTAGGTTCGTCGGAGCGTGGTGACCGCGACCGCGCCGCCGACCCTCCGCCTGGAACGTCGCGCAGGACCCGCACCTGCTTAACCCTTTGAGCCTGGGACGCGGGGTCTGCCGGCACCCTGAGGGGCGGGGCCCATTGACTTGGGGTTGCGCCCGCCGGGAGCTGGAGAGCCAGACGCTCCCCCTACCTCCACCCCCGCGCTCGGGTGCTGGGGCTGGGGGCCAGGCGCCTGCCCTCTCCTGGGCGTCCCCTTCACCCTCGTGGTGCTCGGGAAACAGCCAAGCACCACAAAGGCGCGTCGGTGCCTGGGTAAAGCCTCTCGCCTGCCGAAGCCACCTCTGTGACATCCCCCCCACCCCGCAACCCTAACAGTTTCCGGAGAAACCTCCTGCACCAGGCAGCGGCGGGAGACGTGGGGAGGGAGCCCCAGCTCTCCCTGGCCGGGCCCACCGCGCAGCTGCGTTTCCATTTTCCTCTCAAAGAAAATGCTTTGGACGGCAGATCATTCTAGGAGGTATGAAACTGCTTCGTCCTTCCCCTCCCCCCCCCCCCGCCACATGTTGCACGTAAAAAGAATCATAATGAGCATCTGCAGCGTGGGATCCATGAGTTGGCTGAAGACGACCTGACCGAGGTCCTGACTCATTCCTTTCTGGGGAAGGATCATTTTCTAACTTAACGGTTTTTCATTCAGAGACACCAGTACTGAGACCAAGCACAATGTTCTTCATTAAACTGAAGGTGAGAGGCTATAAGGACGTGGGTATCAAAGCGGAGTGCAAGGAAGTGATCACAGATTTGGGGTCTTCTTGTACCAGAGGACGCTCCTCAACTGGGATATCTGCACTCCTACCTCGACACCTCTCACCCTCAGCAGCAGTTCTGAAGAAGAGAATTCGCTTTCTTTCCATATGAAAGAAAACGTTCAAAGCTCTTCTTAAGGTCAGGAATATTTCAGGGGAAAGTTCTCTGCCTAAGTGAAGGTTGGCCTCACTGTAGGCCAAAGAGAGCCCAGGATAGAGCTGATGAATGAAACAGAAAGAGCACAGATGCAGCCAGTAACTTTCTATGATAGCATTTGTCTGAATCATTGGCCCATTGTGGGCACTGTGCCTGCCATTTGATATCTAGGTCAACCAGTTGATGAAGACTAGCAAATGGCTAGAAGACTCTTCTGTGTATTCTTCTACTAGTGTAATACACGAATCCATCCTAAGTCCAGTGGGTCCAGAGCCAGTCCTAATGCTCTCAATGTTGCCAAATTATTTTTGTATCACTCTTGCTTCTAACTTTTTAAAAATTTATTTATTATCTTTTTCTATTGGGTAGAGACAGCCAGAAATCAAAAGGGAAGGGGGTGATAGGGAGGGTGACAGATATCTGCAGCACTGCTTCACTACGCGGAAAGGTTTCCCCCCTAGAGGTGGGGACCAGAGGCTCAAACCTGGGTCCTTTCGCATTGTAACATGTATGCTCAACCAGGTGCGCCACCACCAGCCCCCTGTTTCTAACTTTTCTAAGCAGTTTAGATGGCTTAGACTTAAAGACATTATCACCACTCTTTTTGTTTCATGCCAATTCTATGAAAATACCAGCAATTATACCTTTAAAGATTGACTTATTAATAAGAGACAGAGAATCAGAGCATCACTGTTAGACATGCGGTGCCAGAAGTGGAAATTGGGTCCTCATGATTTCAATCTCTTTATTGTATTTCATTTTTATTTTGAATAGAGACAGAAAGAAAGAGAAGGAACCAGGAGATGGAGAGAGAGAAAGAGATACCTGCAGCACTGCTTCACTGCTTATGAAGCTGCAGTGAAGCTGCAGGTGGAGACTAGGGGATTCAATTCAGATCCTCCTGCACTGTAACGCTCAATCAGGTGCCCCACCACAGGACCCTTCAAATCTTAAGTTCTCTTCACCATGCCACCTCTAGGGCTATCTAACAATTACATTTTAACTAGGTATTTTACAGAACATTTGGCTTGGAAATATGTGGTTCTGCTCCCCTTCCCTTTTGGAAGGCAAGTATTTCTTGGATTTTCAAAGGGCAAAATTGTAGCAATAGAATATGTGGACCAGGGAGAAATTTCAGCATTATAGAAAAAAACTTGCATTCCAGAAGCCCCAGAGGCCCCAGGTTCAGTTCTCACCACTCCATATGACAGACCAAAGTGGTGCTCTGGTGTGTGTGTGTATCTGTCTCTCATATAAATAAATATTTTGAAAAGACAGTATATGCTGGAGAGATTATGCTTACGAAAAATAAAGGTTTTGCGAGAGTTGTTGTTAGACATTTAAAATTAAATAATAAAGTTATTTTGATAATACTTCATAATATTAAAGTATAGTTAAGTGAACAAGTCAACTTAAAAGTTCTCAGCTTATAACCACCATATTTGAGAGACTTGATATTGTTTCTGCCTTCCAGAAACTTTCTTTTTAATAACAGAAACATGCAGAATACACAAATATTTGCACAGTAGGTTACCTTAGAATATACATATATTTGTTTCAGTATTTTGTCCTCAGATGTATAATTTTGGAAGTTTGTTTTGTATGCAAGAGAGAAAAATTCCTTATTGAGTATGCTTATCTCCATGTTCATTAAGGACCTTAAGCAAAATATAAGTTTATTCGCTCATTAGTAATTCAGATTTCATTACTCCTTCAGTTAAAATCTGTACATGCTGGCAGCTGTTTTGAAATATTTTTAAAGTTGCTTTGGCACTCATCCAACCAAAAATGATCTAGCTAGCATTAAATTGTATACTTTCTCATCTTACCCCCCCCCGCCGCCAATATATGTTAGTCATGACAAAGAACATATTTTTTGATGTCTTAACCCTGCATGTATATGCATGATACATAACAATCACAGTTACATATTTACATTTTTATCTTGTTGCCAGTATACAACTATGCCTTTTGCTCATGTAACAAAGATATTCGTAATCTGGAAGCTCATTTCATTTACCTAGAGTTAAATGGTTCAACTTTGAATTTTTATTATTGGCTGTCAGCAACTGCCAATGACAGAAGAGAGGTGTGGCAAAATGTGATTGTATCTGACTTTTGCTTTACTTTGGTCAGATACTTAAAAGAAAAATAATACTACACAGAGATTAGGATAAAAAAAAGAAAACACAATAACTACAAGGTAAATACTAAGCGTTCTGAATAAGGGAAGTAGTTTATCCTGAAATGTTTTATTGAAGTGATCATGCAGCACTAAGTTTTGTCTTTTTTTTTTTCCTATTGGAAAAGCTCATGACAATTCACAACAATTTGAGAGATGAGTTTTCATTGTAGGAAGAGCCATAAACTAAACTTCACATCTTTCTATCATATCATGAGAAATAGATTTTATATTCTGTAGAAGGGTTAACTATTTGAGTCAAATAATTTGCCATCTCTGCTCTTCAATCCAAATTGAATTCAAACACTTTACTCTGTTCAATGTGCTGTGCTACTAATATGTCCTCAGCCCATTCAAAAGCAAAACTAAAACGTTAAAGGATAGAAGTAACATAAACGGGAGTGAGGCAGTAGAGCAGCAGGTTAAGCACAGGTGTTAAGTGCAGAGTAAAGATCCTGGCTCGTGCCCCGGCTCCCCACCTACGGGGGGAGTCACTTTACAAGTGGTGAAGCAGGTCTGCAGGTGTCTATCTTTCTCTCCCCCTCTCTGTCTTCCCCTCCTCTCTCCATCCTATTCAACAACAATGACGTCAATAACAACAACAATAAAACAACAAGGGCAACAAAAGGGAATAAATTAATTTAAAATATTTTACGAAATTAATTAAATTTTAAAAAGAAGTAACATAAACAGAGCAAAAGCGTCTCTTTTTGATATTCTAGAGGAGAAATTAAGGATTACAACAGGGGAGTCCGGCAGTAGCTCACTGGGTTAAGGGAACATAGTATGAAGTGTAAGGATCTGTGTTCAAACCCCCAGCTCTGCAAATGTCTCTATTTTCTCTGTCCTAGCCAAAAAAATAATAATAATAATAAATCAACAAATAACCCTGGGAGCAATAAAATGAATAAAAAGTTTTTATTTTATTTTTTTATATTTATTTATTTATTTATTCCCTTTTGTTGCCCTTGTTGTTTTATTGTTGTAGTTATTATCAATGTCATTGTTGTTGGATAGGACAGAGAGAAATGGAGAGAGGAGGGGAAGACAGAGAAGAGGAGAGAAAGACAGACACCTGCAGACCTGCTTCACTGCCAGTGAAGCAACTCCCCTGCAGGTGGGGAGCCGGGGGCTCAAACCAGGATCCTTTAGCTGGTCCTTGCGTTTGGCGCCACCTGCGCTTAAGCCGCTGCGCTACCACCCGACTCCCAAAAAGTCTTTTTCTAAAAAAAAAAAAAAAAAAAAGATTACTAGAGTATATCTAGTAAATCATTACTTAGATGTGTGTGTCTATGTTATAAGGAAAGTACTGAAGATGTCTTCATTTTTAGAAGTCATAAATATACAGCATAAAGTGAAGAGATTTAGTTGAAAAAAAAGGAAAATCCTTTGGCCTTTTTTTTTTTTTAATTCAGCAGCAGTCAGTAAAGGAGCAGAAATTGTTTTAAAACATTACTACTGATGGTTCAGCAGGTAAAACACAAGTCTTGTCATAGGTGAGGTTCTGGGTTTGGTCCCTGGCACCATATGGGAACACTGTGAATAGAAACCAGGGAAATCCACAGAGCAGTGCTATGTCCTGCCACTCAAAAATAAAAACACTATAGCATAAAAGAATATTGAGCTGGTGAGGCAACTCAGTGGTAATGCTCATGTTGGTATGTGAGCAATCCCTGGCAGTACACAAAGGTAAATAAAGAAAAATAAAAGAATAATAAATGAGGGGTCTCAGAAATCCTTACATTTTAGTTAAAATAGTCATGTATAACACATATTATTCAACTGCATGTACAAATCAATAGATTCTGAGTAAAAGTAGCCTTAGACTTAAATGAAAATAACTAAGTACTCTAAGCATATTTAAAAAAAAAAAACCTGATTTGTTTGTTGTAGGGATCCTCCTGCACTGATGGTGGGAATGTAAAAATTAGTCCAACCCCTATGGAGAGCAGTTTGGAAGACTCTCAGAAGGCTAGAAATGGACCTACCCATTACCCTGCGATTCCTCTCCTGGGGATATATCCTAAGAAACCAAACACACCTATCCAAAAAGATTTGTGTATACCTACGTTCATAGCAGCACAAGACTGGGAAGCAACCCAGGTATCTAACAACAGATGAGTGGTTGAGTAAGTTGTGGTATATATACACAATGGAATACTACTCAGCTACTAAAAATGGTGAATTCACCTTCTTCATCTCAATCTTGGATGGAGCTTGAAGGAATCATGTTAAGTGAGATAGTCAGAAAGACAAGGATGAATATGGGATGACCCCACTCAGAAGTTGAGGGGCTGGGTGGTGGTGCACCTGGTTGAGCATACATGCTACAGTGCACAAGGACCCAGGTTCAAGCCCCCAGTCCCCACCTGCAGGGGAAAGCTTTGCGAGTGGTAAAGCAGGTCTACAGGTGTCTCTCTGTCTCTCTCCCTTTCTAGCTTTCCTCCTCGTCTCAATTTCTGGTTGTCTCTATCCAATAAACAAATAAAGATAATAAAAAAAAGTTGAAAACAAGAACCAAAGGGAAAGCACTAAGCAAAAATTGGACTGAAGCTGGTCTACTGCACCAAAGTAAAAGACGTGTGTGTGTGTGTGTGTGTGTGTGTGTGTGTGTGTGTGTGTGTGTGTGTGTGTGTGCGCGCGCGCGCGCGCGCGCGCGCTCAGGTCCCAGAACATGATGGCAGGAGGACCTAGTGGGGGCTGAACCTTTTTTTTTTCTTTTTCCTCCTCCAGGGTTATTGCTGGGCTCGGTGCCTGCACCATGAATCCACCGCTCCTGGAGGCCATTTTTTTCCCCCTTTTGTTGCCCTTGTTGTAGCTTCGTTGTGGTTATTATTACTGCCCTTGTTGACACAATTCGTTGTTGGATAGGACAGAGAGAAATGGAGAGAGGAGGGGAAGACAGAGAAGGGGAGAGAAAGATAGACACCTGCAGACCTGCTTCACCGCCTGTGAAGCGACTCCCCTGCAGGTGGGGAGCCGGGGGCTCGAACCGGGATCCTCACGCCAGTTCCTGCGCTTTGCGCCACATGCGCTTAACCCACTGCGCCACCGCCCGACCCCCGGGGCTGAACTTTTATGTGGGAAACAGAAATGTTCTGGATGTACCAACTATTGTATTTTACTGTCAACTGTCATTAATCCCCCAATAAAGAAATAATAATTAAAAAAACTGATTTGACTCTGGCCTTAGAAGTAATGCAGTGGCTACAGCACTAGATCTAAAAGCATGAGGTCCCAATTTTGATCCTCTCACCTCACCCCAAGTGCGCACACAGACAAATTCTCTTATTAAAACACAGTTTTCGGGGGTTGGGCGGTAGCGCAGTGGGTGAAGAGCACATGATGCGAAGCACAAGGACTGGCATAAGGATCCCGGTTTGAGCCTCCGGCTCCTCACCTGCAGGTGAAGCAAGTTTGCAGGTGTCTATCTTTCCCCCTCTCTGACTTCCCCTCCTCTTTCCATTTCTTTCTGTCCTATCCAACAACAAGGACAATAATAACAACCACAACAACGATGAAACAACAAGGGCAACAAAAGGGAAAATAATAGCCTCCAGGAGCAGTGGGTTGGGGTTTGAGCCCTGGCATCCCATTTACCAGAGTAATGGTTTGGTCCCCTCTTTTTCCTCTATCTCTCATAAATAAATAAATACAACTTTCAGAATTATTATTACAAGTGGTAACTTAACTAGTGGGTCAAGTGTACGGCTATTAATTGGCATTTCTAACAGAGTTGCACAGTGATAGTGGTGCAGTTGATGGAGGCACCATATTTGAGGGCTACTGACCACAATATTTCAGACAGAGGGTTGGAGTGGGACATCTGGATTAAGACGCTGACCTTTTTTACACACTAATTGAGTGACTGTGGGCACGTTAAGCAATCTCAGCTTTTGTAACCTAATCTGTATTAGCTCAGTCCTGAAAAAGAAAAAAAAAAAATAGTAGCCTCTGTGTTGGGAATTCAGACACAGTTCCTTCATTGAGGGAGTCAAGAATTTATACAGGTGTATAAAAAAAAAAAAATGAAGTGCAGAGGCCTAGTGGTAGCTCACCTAGTTAAGTGCATGTATTACCATGCACTAGAGCCCAGCTTCAAAACCCCCCTGCCCAGTTCCCCACCTGCAGGGTGAAAGCTTCATTTGTGGTGAAGCAGTACTGCAGGTATCTCGGTCTCTTTCCCTCTCTCTCCCCCTTCCCTTTCAATTTCTGCTCTATCAAATAATTTTTTTAAGTACATTACAGCATCTTAATGGCAGCAGTAGATTTTATTTAAAAAAATACAAAAGTTGAATGATAAATCAGATAAGAAGAGTATTAAAAGATGATCAAGAGTATAGGGTAGGGAGAGAATCATGAGGAATAAATTGAGCAGGGTATGTAAGGTACTTAGTACAGTGGCAGACTTACATTACTCCATGAAAGTTAGTCATCACTATGTAAATCTCCAAGTTCCTTACCAGAGAGAAGGGAAAGGTCTTGATAGTTACCAGGATAAGTTATGAGCTATTTACATCATCTGTTTATGAAAGTTGAAAAGTCTAAACAGTTTTTGATTTTGTCTGTCAGCCATCTGTTTGCATCTTTGTTTTAGACAGAGACAGAGAGGGAGACAAGTAGAGGGAGAGAGTGAAAGAGATCACAACACAAAACTCCATTCAACTTGAACCTAAGTCATGCACAGGGCAAAACAGCACACTATCCACGGGACCAATTTCTCCAGCCCTGGCTGTTTGTTTGTAACCTCTGTAACTATAGTCTTGCAATTATGAATGCCTCATTTTAATATTCAAAGTAAAAACACATACCAGATAAAAAATACAATGTTTCCCAAAGACCTATGTACTTCAAAAAAATAAAAACAAAAAAGTTTGACATTCTGCTCAAGAAGAACAGGAAACTCCTGTCATTAATCATATGCAAAATATATAGAGGCTTAAAGTAAAATAGCTTCACAAAATGTAAGGGCAATTTAGATAACAGCTTCACAGTTGGTTATTATTAGGAACCAGGATATGTGGATTTAATTCCCAAATCTTTTATACTAATGTCATTAAGGATAACTGAAGTCTTTCTTCGGAATATCTCTTACTGCAATGATTTACAAATGCTTTTTTGTCTCACCACCCTTCTGCTCTTATAGGGACTTTCTGAGCCCCTCAGGAAACGTAGGATTACATATATCACTATTTAATGTACTAAAACTTTTTAATATATGCTTATTTATGAGAGTAAGAGGAGAGAGAACCAGAGCATCACTCCAGCACCTGGGATCAAACTCATGCTTGCCAGCGCTTAAGCCACTGTACAACGTCCTGGGTCAAAATACATTCAGAATTAAAACATAGATGTAAAAGTCTTTATTCCTTAGTTCATTTTTAATAATGAAAAATATCTCTCATGTTAATTAACATTCTTATAAATATTAACTTTTTTCCAAACAATCAGGCTGTATTTCTTAAAGAGTAAAAATATATTTTGCAATTTACATTTATTTTGCTATCAAATAATTAATGGATTATTGGGGAGGTTTTACTTAGAACTTTGATTTGATGTAGAAGTTAGAAATAGATACTTTGTCTTATACTATCTTCCAGGAAATGGGTGTTATCAGGGCTGGGTGGTGGTGCACCTGGTTGAGTGCACATGCTACAGTGTAGTAGGACCTGGGTTCCAGCCTTTGGTCCCCACGGGCCGAGGGAAAGCTTTTTGAGTGGTGAAGCAGTGCTGTAGACATCTCTCTGTCTTTCTCCCTCTCTATCTCCCCCTTCCCTCTTGATTTCTGGCTGTCTCTATCCAATAAATAAATATAATAAAATTACAGAAAAAATAGGTATTATCTTGCATAAAGCAATTCAAATACTTAATGTTGAAGATCTGGCTTAGAAAATTAATTTCCCCTTAATTATTCCAGAAAGGATGCAAACACAGAAGTGATAGTGGTATTCTAGAACAATGGAACACTAAAACACATCAAGGGCTAGATCATGTTTGGGGGCTGGAGAGAGAGCAATCTGTGTGGGACACCTGCCCAGTCCTGTGCATGTCCCTGGCTCAAGCCATGGCAACACAATGGGAGGTACCATGGGAATGGAGGAGACTTGATATGGTGTCTCTGTTGCTATCTAAAAGGAAAACAAAATCACACATGCACCAGGTTCCAGACCCACAAAAGCAAAGGGAAGGGGAGGGGAAGGGAGGGAAGGAGCTTTATTATTCGAAGCTGGAAAATGCACCTCTAGAGGATTTCAGCCCCCCCTCCTTGGGAAGAATGTCAGCAGAATAAGAGGACACTTTCTAGGAATTCAGATGAGATAAATTAAATATATATATATATCTGGGAATCTGTTTCAGTCCATATCCTTTCATTCACATAAGGCTAATCTTTAATCATATTTCTATACCATAAGTAAAATATCACATCATTTTATTAGTTATTTTTGATTTACAAAACTATAAGATAATAGGGCTATAATTTCATAATATTCTCACCAACGGAGTGTTCCCATCCCCCCCTCCATTGGAAACTGCAGTAGTTCTCCCATGGTTACAGACATGGGTTGACTTTTCATGTATAACTGATATATCGATCTATAGATAGATTTTTCTTTGCCCATTTTTTTCTACAGTCCTCCCTTCACTTCCTTTCTAAATCACCCCTACACCTATTACTACTTCCTAGTGTCCTTCCTAGTGTCCTTCCTGGGATGCATTGGATTGACCTTCCTGTGGTGCATCCTGTGAGTCCCCATTCATTGGGGAAGCTGACGATCCTTCCTAGCCAACTGAATCCACATGGATCCCAGTCACTTTCAAAGCCAGCAACAAGCAGACGCTGTTGACTGGCTACGGAAGAAGGGCAAACGCTAGAAGAAGAAATGTCCTTCCTTTTTTCTTCTTCTCTCTCAGATATGAGAAACAGTGCCTGGCTTCCTGTGGTGCTTTCCAGATTTGTTTCCCTTTCAGTGACATTATAAAAACAAGATTCCAGGTGGAAAATTCTTCAGATCCTTTTTACATCACATTTTTAAAAATGGTTCTCAACTACGCAGCTATGAAGAACAATGAACCTACCTTCTCTGATCCATCTTGGATGGAGCTAGAAGGCATTATGTTATGTGAGCTAAGTCAGAAAGACAAAGAAGGTATGGGATGATCCCACTCATAAACAGAAGTTAAGAAAGAAGAACAGAAAGGGAAACTCAACCAGGATTTGACTGAATTTGGAGTAGGGCACCAAAGTAAAAATCTCTAGGTTGAGGATGAGGGTGGAAGTTCGTTACAATTCATGTTGAGTGAAATAAGTCAGAAACAGAAGGATGACTGTGGGATGATCTCACTCTCAGGCAGAATTTGAAAAACAAGATCTGAAGAGAAAACACAAGTAGAACCTGAACTGGAAAGACTCTGGGGTGGGTCGGGGGGGAGAATACAGGTCCAAAAAGGATGACAGAGGACCTAGTGGGGGGTGTATTGTTGTTATATGGAAAATGTTATGCATGTACAAACTATTGTATTTTCTGTTGAATGTAAAATATTAATTCCCCAATAAAGAAATTAAAAAAAAAATCTCTAGGTTGAGGGCGAGGGTTTGGTTTCATGGTGGATGGGACACAGTCTTTAGGTGGTGGGAATGGTGTTCATGTACGCTTCTATTAATGTGTAGTCATATAAATCACTATTTAATTAATATGAGAGGGGAACAATTGAATGTCTCAAACTTTTCAATACACAGACCATAGGCTGAGTCTTTGATATGTTGATTCTCTTAAAAGCTTAGACCAGGGAGAACAGAAGCAACCGGTGGCACAGCTATATACAAATAGTGTCAAAGAACATAAATTATGGTGATGTTGCGTATGATACAGCAAATTCTAACAAAGGGATTTTTAAATTGCCAAATAATTTGATTATAGCAATAACTATCTATTGCCTTCTTAAACCCTAAGATAGCAGGAACCTCCCACTTCCTCTATAGAGCCTATATTTCCCCCAATCCTGGAACCACTAGGGTGGGGCTTACTTTCCTGCATGTTTCTCTCAATCCATACCAAATGATATTACATCCGCTGATCCCAACCTAATCAATGCAATGAGTACCACCTCAGCATGCTTCACTTCAGACTGTGTCCAGAAACATCAGGCTTGGAATGTCAACCCTTCAGCCTCATTACTCCGGTGAGACCATTCCTTTCATAGGATTCTCTAATTCCACTCCAGTTGGTTCACTTCCTAACAAAGTCCCAAAACCTAGATATAGACCAGACCCCATGAGATAGAGCCTATGTTCACATGTATCCATAAATTAGGGCAAAATATATACCTGAAAGCAAAAGTATACAATTGTCTGCAGTGAGTCAGCATAAAGTTCCAAATGAAATAGTGTCTACTTAGACTTAGATACCCTCCTCATCTACTTCCTCTTATACTTCTCTCACTCACTCCAAAGCTAACCTTATCAAAGCAAGGACTGCAAAAGCTGAATAAGGGCAAGAGACTGGCATACTTTAACAATGACTCTTTAGTCACTAATAGGGCCCACCCCATCATCTGGGGCCCTATTCAGGGAGTCCTGAGATTCCCAAACAGACATAATGGGCCTATACCTCTAATAAACCCCTCTCCCCAGTATTACCTGTCATATCTATCAGGAACAACACAATAGACCCCTTTGTGGGCCCCCATAGGACCTTGCCCTCAACTTGAATCAACAAAGGTAGAGAATGTTCCATCCTCTGAAGAGAGGCTGGACAACATACTCTATGCTACACCCGAGGAAGATGGGTCCTGAAATTGAGGCAGCGGGAGTTGGGCGGTAGCACAGCAGTTAAGCGCAAGTGGCAGAAAGCGCAAGGACCGGCCTAAGGATCCCAGTTCAAGCCCCGGCTCCCCACAGAGGCAGGAAATGCCCTTTGAGGCAAGAGATGCCCCCAGAGGCAAGAAATCCCCTTTTGCCTGATAGGCCTTGCTCTTTGAAGCAGGAAACGCCCCCCTCAGGCCTCCCCTTGGCATCACACTGGTTCTTGCTGCTCTCTTACTTGTTCTTCCATGTCTTCTGCCAGTTCTTTTGAAAATGCCCATACGATATAGGTTTCTGTTCACCCCACACTCCTGATACTATGGCCATTAGTTAAAAAGGGGAAAAGGGGGAAGTGTTGGTATGCTTCTAAATTCTGCATCTAAGACCCCTTCTGTTTCACTGGTTTAATACCCCCTGCTTAACACTGTATTCTATTTACATAACCACTGTTAACTAAGCACTGCCCTGCCTCCAGGACATTGGTTTAATCCTCACTGTTTTGCACGCTTTTTCCTTCTCCCCACCCCCTATCCTACGTACATCTTCTTCAGACCTGACTTTTCCGCCTCAGGATATATAAGGTCAAGATTGTGACTAGAGATAGCTTAGATTGCACTGCGTTCCACGTGAATAAAGATCGAACTGCGTACTTCTCAGCCATGAGTCCCTGGTCGTCTCTTTCTCCTGCCCAAGAAGCTAGCCTGACAGTGCATCTCAGGAGAATTTAGAAAAAATGTGTATCAGAGAAATTTTATCTTGTACTATGTTAAGACACTAACATAAATGTTTTAATTATATTTATTTGACTGAGCAATAATCTGTACAAAATAACTGCCTGGGAGATGGTGCAGAGGATAAAGTTTTGGACTCCCAAACATGAGGCCAGAGCTTAATCTCTTAACATTTCACGTACCAGAATGTTGCTCTGATTATCTGTCTCTACCTCTCTCTACATTTCTTATTAATAAACAAATACATATAGTAGTAATAAGTCCTAAAATACACCAATATTTTGTTTTTAATTTTCCTATGAAATGTATTTTAATTATTCTACAGAATAACCATAACACTAGTTCCATTACAAATGCTTTCAGGATTTTATACCCTTCCCCCAGACTTGGAAATGACAGTAATGATATAGATCAAAGGTATTCATAATGTGGTCCTCAGACCCAAATGAATCAATATTAATATCAGAGCTACCCCTTGGACACTTATTAGAAATGCAAATTCGTGGACTTCACCTATAAAACAAAACATAGAGTCAGGATCAGCAATCTATATATTTTTTAAAAGATTTTATCGGGGTGATTAATGGTTTACAGTAAATACAGTTGTTGGTGTGTAAAATTTCTGTTTTCTGCAAAACACTCTCACTTCCAGCCTAGATCCTCCTCCTCCACCATCATGCACCAGGACCTGAGAGCACCCTGTCCTGTGACCCCCAGAGTCCTTTACTTTGGTGTAATATACCAGACAGTCCAAGTTCCACTTTGTGTTTCCCCTTTTTTATTTTCAATTTCTTTTTTATTATTTTTTTTAAATTTTTTTTTATATTTATTTTATTTATTTATTCCCTTTTGTTGCCCTTGTTGTTTTATTGTTGTAGTTATTATTGTTGTCGTTGTTGTTGGATAGGACAGAGAGAAATGGAGAGAGGGAGGGGAAGACAGAGAGGAGGAGAGAAAGACAGACACCTGCAGACCTGCTTCACCGCCTGTGAAGCGACTCCCCTGCAGGTGGGGAGCCGGGGTTCGAACCGGGATCCTTATGCCAGTCCTTGTGCTTTGCGCCACCTGCGCTTAGCCCACTGCACTACAGCCCGACTCCCTATTATTATTATTTTTAAGACTCATTTATTTATTTATGAGAGAGAGAGATAAAGCTTGAGAGGGGAATAGGTATGCCAGCACATTACTGAAGCACATGTGATGCCAGAGGCCAAAATCCTGACCAAGTGCTTCAAGTCCAGCACCTTACTTGCTGCACCTGTGCTCCAGAAGAAGATAATCTTTCCTCCCTCCATCCTCTCCTTTCCCTTTCTTTCTTTCTTGCTTCCTTTTCATTTATTTTCCTTCTTTCTTTCTTCCTTCCTTCCTTCCTTCCTTCCTTCTTTCCTTCTATCCTTTCCTTCCTTCCTTCTTTCCTTCCTTCTTTCCTTCTATCCTTCCTTCTTTCCTTCCTTCCTTTCTCTCTTCCTTTCTCTCTTCCTTTCTCTCTTCCTTTCTTTCTCTCTTTCTTTCTTTTTTCACCACTAGGGTTATTTATTATAGCTGGGTCATAGTATTCACACAACCCCACCTCTCCCAACAACCATTTTTTTTTCTTTCCTCTACATAAAAGCTGAGGGATGACCCCAAATCTCCATCTGCAATATTCTTGCCTTAAGTTCATGATTACTTGTTCTGCTTTATATCTTAACTCTTTTTCAGCCACCAAATGGACTTCCCCAGGCAGATGATCCCACCAATGTGTCCTGGAGCCCCGCCTCCCTACATGCCCCCCCATCCCACCCCGCCCCCCACTAGGGAAAGAGAGAGACAGGCTGGGAGTATGCATCGACCTGCCAACACCCACGTTCAGCAGGGAAGCAACCACAGAAGCCAGACTCTCCACCCTCTGCACCTACAATGATCCCAGGTCCATATTTGAGAGGGCCAAAGAATAGGAAAGCTATCAGGGGAGGGTATGGGACACAGAGCTCCGGTGGCAGGAATTGTGTGGAACTGTACACCACCCATCCCATGGTCTTGTCAGTGCTTCCATTCTACAAATAAAAACTTAAAAAAAAAAAAAAAAAGAGCTGCGGGATGGAGAAATAGAAGACTCCACAGCACTGCACCGGTTATACCCCAGCTCTCAGGAGCTGCCACTGAGGTTGTCTGGAGCTCAAATCCCCAAGTAGACTTGCTTTTAAAAATCACATTTTGGGAGTTGGGTGGTAGTGCCACGGGTTAAGCGCACGTGGCGCGAAGCTCAAGGACCGGCCTAAGGATCCCGGTTCAAGCCCCCAGCTCCCCACCGGCCCAGGAGTCGATTCGCAGGCGGTGAAGCAGGTCTGCAGGTGTCTATCTTTCTCTCCCCTCCTCTCTCCATTTTTCTCTGTCCTATCCAACAACAACAATATCAATATCGAAAACAATAAAACAACAAGGGTAACAAAAGTGAGTAACTAAATAAATAAATTTAAAAAAATAAATGGGTTTCATGTTATGCAAACAACTTCCATGCCTGAGGCACCAAGATTCAGTTCCCAGTGCTACTTTAAACTGGAGCTGAGCAGTGCTTTGGGAAATACACACACACACACACACACACACACACACACACACACACACACACACCATGGTCATAATAAAAAAGCAAGAAATACTTTTAAAGACTCAAATTTTCAAAACATTTCTAATTATCACCAGTTAGGAGCTATACAGACAGTAAAATCAGAGCAAAGATTTCAAAGGCAACCAAAAGCCAAAATTCCCTTTTAAATTCTAGAAGAGCAAGAGAGGCAGGCTGGGAGTATGGATCGACCAGTCAACACCCATGTTCAATGTTCAAAGGGAAGCAATTACAGAAGCCAGACCTTCCACTTTTTGCATCCCACAATGACCTTTTGGGTCCATACTCCCAGAAGGTTAAAGAATAGGAAAGCTATCAGGGGAGGGGATGGGATACAGAGATCTGGTGGTGGGAATTATGTGGAGTTGTACACCCTCTTCTCCTATGGTTTTGTTAATGTCTCCTTTTTAAAATAAATAAATAAATAAATAAATTTTAGAAGAGCAAAGATTTAAGCTTCTGAGAATAGAAAGAACAAACCAAAAGAAAGTGAATACAGAACTCCCACAAATAGACATTGGGGGCTGAGTTTCCTACCTGGAGGGCCAGGAGAAGCATATCCTGTTCAGTATGTAGGAGGCAAGAAAGTAGGATTGGCTTGTTAAAGCTGTCACTGAGATTAGAGCTTCCCGAAGCTCCTGTCCTAACATCAAGTCAATTTCTTGCTAAACTCATTCTCATTTTAAATGGGAAAAAGATTAGACTGTTGAGTGCTTGGGGAAAAATATAAAACTGGCTGGTAGGCAAGCTTTCTTTTTTCTTTTCTTTTTTTTAAGGAAAAATTCTCTCAGCCTTCTGAACTCAAAGATAGCTTAATAAAAGTAACAGAAAAGACTAAAACCACAGGGGAAGAAAATGAGGGGAAGAAAAAGGCAAGTAGAACCCTCTTAAAATTAGTGTTCCCTAAATATCAGCAAAAGGGAGCATCTTCAAAGTTTTTATAGCACTGAACCAGAAGGAAAGACTATCAATTAATTCAAGATAATATTTGTAGACTCTAACCTCAGAATAATATGGGTTGTGTGACCAAGGGATTCTCAACTATGCTTAATGTTGAAAGTAGCCATATTTCTTACATGTATACTTGCCCTACTGTGGTCTGGATGCCCTTCTCACTAATTAATAACTCCTTTGACAAAGACTTAGTGTAAGGTATAACTAGAATGGAGCAAGGCTACATTTCAATTCCATACACTTTTAAAACATAGTATAGAAAGGACTCTTGAAGGTCAAATTATCACACCAGTTTCTTCACCACAAACTTTGTAACTATGGCTTGCACTATCATTTTAAGAAATGAGATTAAAGTCAAAATAATTGAAGTACTGCTTCACCACTTGTAAAATTTCCTTGCAGGTGGGGAGTTGGGGGACTTGAACTTTAGTCGTTGGGCATGGTATCATGTGCACTCAACTGGGTGCGCCACTGTTCAGCCCCTTCATCATCAAGTTAATTAATCTATTATTGTGACTGGGATTTTAATGTTAAGGTGGAGATAGTAATAGTAGAAGTTTTAGGATCTCAGAGGATGGGGCTGTGTAATAGAGAGAAGCAGCAGTGTTTAGCAAGGAAGGTGTTTAGACCAGGATACAAATCAGAGTTATGGATGGATAGTGGGGGGGAAACAGAATTGGGCAGGGTTGTTCAGACCATAAAATACAAGGGAGTTAGACTGTATGTCAGAGGACTTCCTTACTGGGCAGAAATGGTCAGGCTCTGGTATCCCATCATACTCAATCTTCAGAGAATCCTAGGATAAAGTTGTGACTTGGGGGCCAGGTGGGGGTGCAGTGGGTTAAGCGCACATGGTGCCAAGCACAAAGACCTGCCTAAAGATCCCAGATTGAACCCTGGCTCCCCACCTTCAGGGGGTGTCGCTTCACAGGTAGTCAAGCAGGTCTGCAGGTGTCTATCTTTCTCTCCCCTTCTCTGTCTTCCCGTCCTTTCTCAATTTTTCTCTGTCCTATCCAACAACAATAATAACAACAACAATGATAAACAACAAGGGCAACAAAAGGGGAAAAGATAGCCTCCAGGAGCAGTGGATTCCTAGTGCAGGCATGGAGCCCCAGCAATAACTCTGGAGGCAAAAAAAAAAAAAAAAAAGTTGTGACTTACTCCAAAGACATAGTCAGTGGGGGTATGGGGGGGGGATGTTGACAGCTGAGTGTCAAGTTCTCTCTCTCACTGCTCCATCATATACAGTGCCAGGGGTAGAACTCAAGGCCTCATGCACCCAAGGTTTGCTGTCCACCAATAAGCTATCTCCCTGGTCCAGTAGGTTCTTTTCTGAAGGGTAATCCAATTCATGTACCCCTGTGCTAGCCACAAGCCAATCTGAGCTGTGTGGACCCACCTCTGCATGCACATTCAGGAGAGCAGATCTCCAGGATGCCAGGGTCCCTTAAGACAAAGTGCAGTGCTCCTTATAACTGGCATCCATCACTGCCTTTCTCCACTCTCCACTTCATTCATTCTTTGCCTTCAGTTATCACCTCTACTGGTCTTGATGGTTTCTCAAAAATGTTCAGTTCTCTGCTGCACATGGCATGGACCTGCTGCAGAGCTCCCTGGGACCTATACTAAAGAGCACCAACTGGGATTTGCCATAAATTCACCTGTACTTTTTCATAACTGGCATCTTGAAAAATTATGTAGAGTCTGTCTGAACAGCAGTGGTCTAAGCAGCAGAACTTCTTGTTCACACCCTGCTATGGGGCCTTACCACTGGCGGTTGGGCTAGGTAATTAGGCATGAACTTTTTTTTGCTGGGTGTACAAGATACTTGGTCCACCCTTGCTTTTATTTTGCAGCATGCTTCTGAGTGACTAGTTTCTAAAATGTTATTGATGTGACAGTCTATAAACGTAATCTATAACTTTTCTGCTGTTCTCTACAGTGTGTGTCTTTTTTCCTTTTTCCTTTTTTTGTCCTCTCTGGGTTGAATTTTTCAGACACAGAGAAAGATGAGCAAGGGGCCATTTGGTGGTGCAGCTGGTTGAGCACACACATCACAATGTGCAAGGACCCAGGTTCAAGCCCCTGTTCCCCACCTGTTGGGGGGGGGAGCTTCATAAGTGGTGAAGTAGGTCTGCAGGTGTCTCTGTCTCTCTTCCTCTCTATCTCCCTTGGCTATCTCTATCAAATAAATAAAAAAAATTTTTTTAAGGGGGCAGGTAGAGGGATGATCAGATGCCTTACCCAGGCTCTGAGTAAGTCCAGAGGAGTCTAGAGCCAAAAAATCTTTAGGTCTGTCTACTGCTATGCCCCCACATCCTATGTTAGACTTCTTGTATTCTCAACCTGTGCCCTCATCACTAAATCTGCTGTTTTGAGCATGGGAGATCCTAAGTCTGAAGCTTGGGTGTGGCTTGTTTGTTTTGCTTTTGTTTTTCATTTTTGTCTTCTTGCCTTAGGAAATAAAGACCGCTTTCTTTCAAGATGCTTTTCACTTAGTTTTCAATTTGCTAATGGCTGTTAACTTTTCATATTTCTCTCATACTTCATGTAAATCTCGTAACAGCAAACCAAATGTATTGCCTTGTATGCATTTCCCCTACCCATCTCCTAATCAGCACTTTTCAAAATCCCATGTCACTGTAGCAATCATGCTGTTCCCTTCCACTGCAGCAGAGTCCTACATTACCCCCCCGATAGTGCTGGCAACGGAGGCACAACTTTGTATCAGGGATTACAGGTGCCCTCGCTACCGATCACAATACTATCCTCACTGCCAGCTGAGTGCTGTATAATCCAGCGCCAAGAGTCTATTTCCTCTTCACTTTACATTCCAAGATAGAGTCAGGAATGCACAAGATTTATTGGGAGAGGTAATACCCAGGAAAGCTAAAGGTTATGCAACGGTATTGGACAGGGAGAGCTTTCAAATGAAATCCAGATATGAAAGTGTGAAAGAACAGTTGGAGGAACCAAATCAGTTCCTCAGGTTACCATGCAGACCTAACAAAGTGCCAGCCCAATAGTGTCCATATTAGTGTAGTACATTGGGTGCATTGGATCGACCTTACCGTGGTGCATCTCGTGAGTACCCATTCAATGGGGAAACTGACGATCCTTCCTAGCCGACTGAATCCACATGGATCCCAGTCACTTTCAAAGCCAGCAACAAGCAGCTCCTGCCAGCTTTCAAGCTGTTGGTCCTGCTCTTCGAGTCCTCCAACTTAATGTTGAGGGGCTGTCCTTTGCCAAACGCGTTCTTATTGGTCAATTGGCGATACAGCATCAGGCAGATGTTATCTGCCTACAAGAAACACATATAGCAGTCGATGAAGCTGCTCGATTCACCATCAGTGGATTTGATTTAATATGCTATAATCTCCATCCTAAACACGGCCAAGCCATCTACGCCAAATCGTGTCTTGCGGACGTTTACCATACGGCCTCTTCAACCTTCTACGACTCCATTACTATTGGAACTATTCAGCTTCTCAACGTATATAAGCCTCCCAGTGCCTCATGGGATAATGAGGTCCTGCCTAGCCCGAATCACCCAGCTGTTTATGTTGGAGACTTTAATAGTCATCACCAAGACTGGGGATATTCCTCCACTCGTGCTGGCGGCTCTATCTTAGCCGACTGGGCTTCAGCGAATGACCTCTCCCTATTATACGATCCCAAACAGCCAGGCTCTTTTCACAGTGCTAGATGGAATAAAGACTCGTCACCCGACCTGTGCTGGATTAGCACAGTCAACAGCCAAGCCTTTCCCGCTACGAGACAAGTTCTCAAGGACTTCCCGCAGAGTCATCACCACCCAGCTATCATCCACATTGGTCTCCAGCTCCCACTGATTCTGTGCTCGAAGAAACTAAGATGGAACTTTCGGAAAGCAAACTGGCGTCTGTTCAGTGATCTTACCAACAAATCTATTCCTGTAATTCCAATTAACTCTATCCCCTCTGAAGATTCCTACAGGCGCTTCCACCAAGCCATCTTCAAAGCAGCTTCCCAAGCCATTCCTTGTGGGAGACGTGCTAACTATACGCCTTGTCTTGATGCTGAATGTGAGCAACTACTAAAGCAGTATGATGAGTCGGGCGACCCAGATGTGGCTGACCATCTCATTGCCTCCCTGGCTGCAGCACGCCAAGCCCGCTGGCAACAACTCACGGAAAGTCTGAACTTCACCCACTCAAGTAGGAAGGCCTGGAAGCTTCTTCACAGACTGGGTGCTGGTAGCCAACCACCTCCCGTCTCCCATCCTCCCGTATCTCCAAACTCAGTGGCCAGTCACCTAACTCAAGTTGGACGTGCTAAGATCGACCCAGTCTGGAAAAGAGAAATTTCCCACGAGTGGTCATCCCACTTCCGGTTATCTTGTTCATCTCCAAAACTCTCTCCCTTTACACTGTCTGAACTGGAAGACGCTTTGAAGAGGGTTAAACCTGGAACAGCTGCTGGCTATGATAACATCACCCCAGAACTCATTCTTAACCTGGGTCCCGCGGCAAAGAAGTGGCTCGTTTCATTCCTGTCCCACATCTTGGAATCTGAGTCTATGCCCAAAGTTTGGCGTTGTACGAAGATAATAGTGGTTTTGAAACCAAAGAAAGACCCAACACTGGCCGCCAGCTATAGACCAATTTCTCTCCTTTCCGTGTCTTACAAACTCCTTGAGAGGCTGCTTCTGTCACGTATTGTTGTTTTCGATGGGTTAGGTTGTTTTCGCCGGGCTGGCTTCACGGGCGGGTAACAGACAACCAGGGACTCATGGTTGAGCTGTAGGCAGTATCTCTTTATTCATGCAGGACACAGCGCAATCTAAGCCGAGCTGAGCTAAACTAAAGGTACAGTAAAACTCACAATGCTGTCTTTATATATACTTGCCAAGTAGGGTGGAAACAGGATGTGACACAGAGAGGGTGGAGAGAAAAGTGACTGGTAAAAATCAGAGTGTGACAAGGAGGGGGCAGATTAGGCGAGAATTCTATCACTGAACCACAAATGCCCTGGAGGGAGGGTGGAACTTGTTAACAGTGGTTATGTAAATAGAATAGTGTTAAGCAGGGGGGATTTAAACCAAATGAAACCGAAGGGGTCTCATGCATACCAACAACGTATTTCTCATCTTACAGAGAAATTCCTATCACCCGCCCAAGCTGGTTTCCGCCCAGGAAGATCTACCTGTGAACAAGCCCTGGCCCTCTCAATTTACACTGAAAATGGATTCCAGAAGAATTTAAAGATGGGTGCTGTCTTTGTTGATCTCACAGCAGCCTATGACACGGTCTGGCACCATGGTCTCCTAGTCAAGATCTCAAGATGCCTGCCTCCATGGGTGGCCAACACTATATCGTTTCTTCTCCAAAACAGAAGATTGCGGGTGCATCTGGGTGACAAGTCTAGCAGATGGAGACTTGTCTCAAGTGGCCTCCCCCAGGGCTCTGTTCTGGCTCCTACACTATTTAATATTTACATCAATGACCTCCCAGAAACTTCCTCAAGGAAGTTCATCTACGCCGATGACATCTGCTGTGCAACTCAGGCATCCAAGTTCGACATCCTCGAGGAAACACTCACGAAAGACATGTCTCTGATATCTGATTACTGTAAAAAAATGGTGACTAATCCCTAGCACTGCAAAAACGGTATCATCTGTTTTCCATCTACACCATGCCTTGGCCTCGTGTGAGCTTAATGTGCAGCTTGGCGATACGAGAATCCGGCATGAAGCCCAGCCAGTCTATCTTGGCGTTACTCTCGATCGCACTCTGTCATTTCACGAACATCTCATAAAAACTGCAGCAAAGGTGGGTGCGAGGAATCACATCATTGCAAGAATGGCCAGCTCCTCATGGGGCGCGAGCGCTTCCACACTACGATCATCATCTCTGGCATTATGCTATTCCACTGCAGAATACTGTGCCCCAGGATGGTTCCGTAGCCCCCATGTCCACTTGGTCGATTCCAAATTATATTCCTCCATGAGGATAATTTCTGGAACCATCCATTCCACCCCGGTTCCATGGCTGCCAGTTCTTAGCAACATCGCCCCGCCAGATATTCGTCGGGATGCGGCATCATCTAAGTTCATTTCCCACGTCTACGCTCAACCGGACCTGCCAATATACGCGGATATCTTCGCCCACCCTGCCCAACGCTTGACGTCTCGTCACCCAATCTGGTCCCCTACGCCTACACTGCACTTCTCTGTTCCAGACTCTTGGAAACAGAGTTGGCAGTCAGCTGAGGTAAAGAACAAACACCTCATCACAGACCTCTGCAAGCGTCAACCCGGCTTTGACCTAGCACGTTATGATTGGCCCTCCTCAATCGCTATGGAACAGGCCATGGCCGGTGTGCCGCTATGTTCCATCGCTGGGGAGCCAGAGACGACTCGAACTGCCCCTGCGGCTACAGACAGACTATGACCCACATAGTCAACGACTGCCACCTCTCCAGATTCAAAGGAGGTCTCGAAACTTTACATCAGGCTCAACCTGACGCTGTTGACTGGCTACGGAAGAAGGGCAAACGCTAGAAGAAGAAGAATTGGGCAGAAATTACCAGGACCTAAAAACCTGTCATGATCAGTTATTTCAGAGCTTCCTGGGGAAAGCCTGGCCCTCAAACATTCTGGTGGAACCACTCTAACTGGGATCTGGCTATAGTTATATGCAACCTGGAGGTCAAATTCATTGCCACCATAGTTAGCTAACTAACAAAGATCTATTATTTCATTTATTTATTTTTTACCTACAGGATTATCCCTGGGATGTAGGGGGCCTGGTCAGGCGATAAATGGTGAAAAATTATTCCTAACACAACCTCATAGTCGAATCTGTGAAAATCTCTGTGCAGTTATCAGAGGCTAAACCTCCATGTCCTATGTGCCGTGGTAATGTGTGCTGCTGAAACAGCTTTCAGTGTGCTACATGCTAAAGCTCACAAAATCTCTGAGGATGGGGGGATCTCCTGTGGTAGCTCAGCAGGTTAAGCACACATGGCCTGCAGCTCAAGAACCAGCGTAAGGGTCCCAGTTCGAGCCCCTGGCTCCCCACCTGCAGGTGGTTGCTTCATGGTCTATAGGTGTCTATCCCCCTCCCTTTTTCTTCCTCTCTCCATTTCTCTCTGTCCTATCCAATAAGGACAGTAACAACAACAACAACAATAACAAAAACAACGATAAACAACAAGGGCAACAAAAGAGGGGGAAAAAAAGGCCTCTAGTGGATTCATAGTGTAGGCACTGAGTGGCAGCAATAATCCTGGAGGCAAAAAAAAAAGTCTCTGAGGACATCACTGTCTCTGACCTCCCAGTCTGGATTAGGGAATGAGAAAATGTCTCAAATTTATCCAATTACTTACTTGGGTGAAGGATCCAAATTCATAGGAAAGTTTGCCAAAATTTGCTATATATATTCGGCTATATATATATATATTCGGCTTCCCACACTGGGGCACAATGCCAACACCATGAATCCACTGCTCCTAGTGGCCTTTCTTTTCTTGGATAGGACAGAGAGAAATTGAGAAGGGAGGGGAAAATAGAGAGGGGTAGAGAAAGATAGACACCTGCACTTCACTGCTTGTGAAGCAACCCCCCTGCAGGTAGGGAGCTGGTGGCTTGAACCAGGATCCTTGCTGGGGTCTTTGTGATTCCTACTATGTGTGCTTAACCTTGTGTGTGACTGCCAGGCCCTCAAACATCTATTTTCATTTCACTTTTTTTTTTAACCTTTTTAAAAAATATTTATTCTCTTTTGTTGCCCTTGTTGTTTTATTGTTGTAGTTTTTATTGTTGTTATTGATGTTGTCATTGTTGGATAGGACAGAGAGAAATGGAGAGAGGAGGGGAAGACAGAGAGGGGGAGAGAAAAATAGACACCTGCAGACCTGCTTTACTGCCTTTGAAGGGACTCCCCTGCAGGTGGGGAGCCCGGGGCTGGAACTGACACCCTTAAGCCGGTTTGTGTGCTTTGTTCACTTTTTTTTTTCTCTATTAGGAGGATTAAAGGTTTACAGTCGACAGTAAAATATAGTGGTTTTTACGTGTGTAACATTTCTCAGTTTTCCATATAACAATCTAACCCCCTCTAGGTCTTCCTCTGCCATCATTTCCAGAACCTGAACCCTACCCCTCACCCCAGAGTCTTTTACTTTGGTGCAACACACTAACTCCAGTCCAAGTTCTATTTTGTTTTCCCTTATGTTATTTTTCAGTTTCTGTCAAAGAACAGTTGCAACTTTGATAGAGTAAATGAATGAGACTCTTGCTATCTAAAGAACTATCAGAACAGGAAGGGGAACGATACTGTACATCACAAAGAAGTGACCCAAATTGAATAGTTGCAAATACCTGCTTTTGTTGGTCTGTTTTGGCTGTTAAGCATTTCTTCCCCTTGTTATGCAAACTGTAACTCAGTTTCGCTTTGAGAAACGTTTTTTGTTCCCATGGAACTATCTTATCCACTTCTAAAGATGGCATGATTCAGACTTAGAACATTTGCAGACTTAAAACTTTAACTGGAAATACGCCTCTCCCCCTCCACCACTGGTGTGTTTCTGGTAAAGATGACGTGAGCCTAGAGTTACCCGAGAATACCATATAAAGCCAAGTCAAAGGAAAGCAGGACCGAGGGAAAGAACTTGAGGAACTGGATTTTGATGACACTTGTGGAGTTTTTGGATCCCTCCAGACTTTGAGACCCTGATCTACTTCTAGACTTTTCAGCTATGAGAGCCAATAACACGTCTCTGTGGCATAATGCTATATGAAGATGGGTTTAGTCACTTCCATCTAGAAGAGTTTTAATGCAAAACTGGTAGAGAAAAGGGCAATGTCTGCAAGAATGGAATGTTATAAGGCATAATTCTCTTTAATATGGACCAAGAAGAGTCATTTAATATTAGAATGAGTGAAGACCTCACACAATGTATAGCTTCAATCCAATGCCTTTAAGAAAGTTGGTGAAAGCCAAGTGACTCAGCTAGGGTCACAGAGCCACTTGGTGGCAAATCACATTTTGATTCTAAGCCTCCAGCTTTCTAGGTCACAGTTATTTTCACTGTTTAACACCTTATGTCCCTTGATAGAAGGGAGATTACACAATGCAATCCACGGAACTTTCAGAAACAGAAAAAGAAAAAAGTAATTTATAAACAATAGCAGTCAGCTAATGCTAATTTAGCATTTAATACCAGTAATCCTGGATAATGTGGCTATTGAAGAGTAGTTATGAATGTGGGCTTCATACTATAATTTAGCATTACTTAAGTGAGGACAAAAATCAAAATATGCACTTTTGAACAAACTGGCAAATGTTTAATCCTTATTAATTTTTTTCTTTCTGACTTGACTGAAAATGTTCTTTCTCTTTGTTCAGCACATTTCTATTCTCTAGAATGCTCTGTAAGATCTGGAATGTTGTAAAAAGAAAACCATTTTAGAAAATTAAAATGAACACTTTACAGTGCATTGTTATTTACCTAATTACTGTTAGAATCTGAGGGAGATCTGTTTTAGAAATACCTCTACTTCCTTTTTATAATGTATTATAGCAGCATTAAAGAAAACCCAGCATTCTTAGGTTTTAAAGGTTAAAGTAAAAGTTAAACATTTGAATGATGACTATACATATTAAATAACATGAAAAAGGTGAAGCATATATGCATTTATGAATAATCCATTCATATATACACACACACACACACACACAGACACACACACACATATGTATATTGTTGTCTATGTTCTTTGTTTTTCAAAAGAAGAGTTTATAAACCAGTTGGAGTTTCAGATTTCAAGTCCTGTGCTATAATTTGGAGTCATCATGGGGTTTTATACTTCAGTTAAGACTTGTTTGTGGGTCCAGTAAAATAGCCAATATCCAGGAATATTGTGCTGCTTTGCCATATGCAAAGCCTGGCCCCCACCTCATTAGTGGAAGCTTCAGGACAGTGGTTTCTCTTGCTCTCTGCCTCTCTGTATCTAGGGGGAGAAGAAAAGAAAAAGCTTTGTGGATTTTTATTTTTTATATAGGCATTGTGTTGTTTCTAATTTCATAAGACATGTGGCTGGTTTTTTTTTTCATATGCCAGATTTGAGGATTTTCCCCGACTTTCATAAAAGCAACACTAGTATTTACACTACAGTTACCACTCTATAATTCATTTAGTATATCAGTTATATATGCTGCAAAATAGAAACAGAGGAGAAAATCATATCTGAATAGGGCTATGAGGAAAATGCACTCTGTTATACAAACTCCAGATGACAGATCTTTGGGCTTCTAATTCTTAAGAATTCTGGAGGCGGGGGTGGGGGGTGTCGGGGTGGGGTGGGGGGGTGGGGTAGTGGGGTAGTGGGGTGGTTAGATAGCATAATGGTTGCGCAAAGAAACTCCCATGCCTAAGGTTCTGAAGTCCCAGTTTCAATCCTCACCACCATAAGCCAGAGCTGAGCAGTGCTCTGGTAAAAAAAAAAAAAAAAAAAAAAAAAAAGACTTCTGGGGCAGGGCCAGTGGTAGCAGGTTAAGCTCAAAGCACAAGGATCCATTTAAGGTTCCCAGTTCCAGGACTCCCGTCTCCCCATTTGCAAGGGGTTACTTCACAAGCAGGTTTGCACGTGTCTTATCTTTCTCTCCCCCTCTCTGTCTTCCCTTCCTCTCCTATCCAACAACCACAATGGCAGCAATGACAACAATAATAATAACAACAAGAGCAATAAAAAAAATTGTAGTGCAGACATGGAGCCCTAGCAATAACCCTGGAGGGGAAAAAAGAGTTCTGGGGCCAAGGGGTAGGAACAGCATAATGATTATACAAAAAGACTTCCATGCCTGAGGCTCCAAAATCCCAGTCCTCACCACCACCTAAACAAGGCCTGAGCTCTGAGCTCTCTTACACTAGCTAGTTCTCTCCTTCCCATCCTCTCTCCCCTCCCACTCTCCCTCTCATTAAAATTAAACTTTTTTAGGGGGGGGGCTGGTTCTGGGGCTATTGCTGGGGCTTGGTGCCAGCATTATGAATCCACTGCTCCTGGTGGCCATCATTTTTCCCATTTTATTGTATAGGACAGAGAGAAATTGAGAGAGGAGGGGGAGAGACATAGATAGACCCCAGCAGACCTGCTTCACTGCTTGTGAAGTGGACCCCCTGCAGGTGGGGGAGTGTAGGCTCCAACCTAGATCCTTGCCTGGGTCCCTGTGCTTAACTGGGTGTGCCATTGACCAACTCCCATAAAACATATTTTTCTTTAAGAATTCCCATGCAAATATTCAGATTTAAGATGTCATAATTGCAAGTAGATGCACTTAAAGTATATGAAGAAATACTATTATTACAGACAACTATTTGAAAATGTATCACAAGACAGCAAAGAAATAGAGCTCAAGGGGGCCGGGCGCAGCAGTTAAGTGCACATGGCACGAAGCACACGGACTAGAGTAAGGATCCAGGTTTGAGCCCCTAGTTCCCCATCTGCAGGGGGTTCGTTTTACAAGTGGTGAAGCAGATCTACAGGTGTCTATCTTTCTCTCCCCCTCTCTGTCTTCCCCTCCTCTCTCCATTTCTCTCTGTCCTAGCCAACAACAACAGCAATGGCAACAATAACAACAAGGGTAACAACAGGGGCAACAAAATGGGAAAAAAAAAAGGCCTCCAAGAGCAGTGGATTCGTAGTGCAGGCAACAAACCCCAGAGAGAACCCTAGATGCAAAAAAAAATAGAGTTCAAGCATAATAATAATAAATAAATTATTAATTTGGTTTTTTTTTCCTAATTTTATGCTTCAGATTCAATAAATTCATCTACACATCCAAAAAACAGTCACTTAGTTTATATGTTCACTAAGTGTTAGGAGCAGAAAATTGAGCATTCTGCTCTCCTGCTTTAAATATAGTTAAGTGTAGTTTTAAGTTTTAAGTTGTTTTTTTTCTTTCAGTGTGAGATGGAAAACTCTTTCCCCTTTCCCCTAGAAAAGATCATCCTACCAGATGAAAGGATCCTATTGCCCCAACCACTGGGAAGACGAGTGGTCACTCAGACGCATCAAGGTACTCCCTTTGGGGGAAACAAACTTGCTGAGCTGATCAATAAATTCTATCTGATAGTAGGTCTACACAGAATCTCCCAGAGTGTGGCAAGCCGTTGTGCCACGTGTGCCAGAGTGAATGCGAACCCAGTGCAGGTGAAAGGATCTGGGACCCGGTGGCGAGGAGAGGAACCTGGAGAACACTGGGAGCTGGACTTCACTGAAATGCCTACGGCTCGAGGAGGATATAAGTATCTCTTAGTTATGGTAGATACCTTTTCAGGATGGGCTGAAGCTTTTCCAACTAAGAAAGAGACGTCCCAGGTAGTGGTGAAACAATTGGTCTTTGAAATTATCCCCAGGTTTGGGCTCCCTTATTCTCTGGGGTCTGACAACGGCCCGGCACTTATTGCCAAAGTCACCCAACAATTGGCTGAAACTCTAAATATCAAATGGAAGTTACATTGCATTTATCGCCCCCAGAGTTTGGGGCAGGTAGAAAGGATGAATAGGACTCTTAAGGAAAGTTTAACTAAGTTAAAAATAGAGACTGGCGGGAACTGGGTTTCTCTCTTACCCTTTGCTTTGCTTGGAAGTAGGAATACCCCCTATGCGTCTGGGTTTACCCCTTTTGAAATTGTGTATGGCAAACAACCCACCCTGGTACCCCGGGTTGCAGCCAGGAAGCTGGCCGAGGTGTCGCATAGCAGCCTCCTTAAGTCTTTACAGGCCTTACAGGAAAAGCGAGGAAAGGCGAGACACTAAGCCCGGGACCTGGAGAGAGGAGAGCCAAGACCGCGCCCCCTTGTTCGAGCCTGGTGACCCTGTGCTGGTGAAAAAGCTGCACTCCGACCATCTCGAGGCCCGGTGGGAAGGACCATACACTGTGATCCTGAGCACACCCACGGCCGCAAGGGTAGCTGGGAAACGCCATTGGATCCACCATACTGGACTGAAGAAGTTCACGGCTGACCCACCAGAGATGGAAGACCCTAGAGGATGGTGCACCGTGCCCACTGAGGACCCGATGAAAGTCAGGCTGGTCTCCTGTTAACCTGTGTGTGCTTTTTGCCCGGTGTGTTCCTGCTTTGCCTCTACCACTGCCCAAACTCTCACGCCGCCCATCCCCGAAGGTCCCCACTGTTTATGTGGCAACTAAAAAATAAGGAAGGGAGGGTGGTCGCCACCCAGCCAATTGGCACCCAGCCTATATTCCCTTTCGATATGTGTGATTTACTTGGGGCAAACTGGACTGGTGACGGAGGGTGCGGCTCCACTGACCTAGAGCGTTGCATTTGGCACAGACCCCATTACATCTGTCCCAAGGCAGGAAGTCCCTCCGTGTGTGGGGGAGAGCCATCTTTTTTCTGTGGACTATGGGGGGAATGCTGGCGTGAGCTCCGTTGGGACAAACCCTATTGTGGGCCATATAGTAAATGTGTGACAGGATCTCTGGTGTGGACTTGGACGAACACTTGCAGCTTAAAAGGATAAACCGCCCAGGCCCCCCAAATGCACCAGGTACCTGCAACATAGGGGACTGTAACCCCGTGGAAGTGAAGATCAAAACCTGGCAGGAAACTGATTCATGGACAGAAGGGAGAACATGGGGCATCAAGTTTGGGAAGAATGATGGGACATTATTCACCATCCAACTGCAGATGATACCACGGACCCAAAACCCTATTGGGCCACTGAGAACTGTCATCCTAGGTAAGGACCCCCTACCAACATCCCCTCCATCCTCAAGGCCAGAGAGAAAGAATGGAACTGACACTGAACCAACTGGCTCCGAGCCAACTGGCTCCGAGCCAACTGACACCAAACCCTTGCATCCCAGGGTGGAGCCATTAGTAAAAACTGTGGAATTAATGTACCATCTCTTGAAGGAGACTAACCCCAATGTAGAGACTGCTGGCTGTGTCTACACCCTGAACCTCCTTATTATGTAGGTGTGGCCACTATTGCTGGAATAGGTAGCCAGAAGGGGGACATCAGGAAGCTGATTCTACCCTCTGGCGACAATAAAGGCCCAGAGTGTAAGTGGGGAGTACAGCCTCATATGACATTGGAGGATATCCAGGGGACAGGAACTTGTATTGTCACAGCCAAGTATAAACTGGACTCCTCCCCGTACAGGGATAATTGTAACCTGACCATTAGAGTTAGTAAAACCCAGGAGTGGGTCACCCTCCTCCAAGCCCCCGAAGGAACCTGGTGGGTTTGCACTTCAGGCATGACTCCCTGTATCTCCCCTTATGGAATGAATAAGGAGGACCTCTGTTTTGGCCCACATCCTACCGTATGTGTACTATTTTCAGGGCGAAACAGGGTGGGCACACCTCAGACAGCAGGAAAGAGGACACCCTGGGTTAACAAGAGATAAGCGCGTCCCAGTGATGATTCCCCTACTCGTAGGGGCAGGAATAGCAGGGTTGCTAGCAGTGGGTGTTTCGGCCCTAACCAAAGAAACAACCTTAGTAAGATTAGACCAGCAAATTAATCAGGACATGGCCACACTGGAGGGCACCATCGAGTCCCTTGAAGGGTCGCTGACATCCCTGGCCGAGGTGGTCTTGCAGAACCGTAGGGGATTTGATTTGTTGTTCATGAAACAAGGAGGATTATGTGTGGCCCTAAGAGAGACCTGTTGCTTTTATGCCAACCACTCTGGGATGGTAAGGAAGACTTTAAGTAAAGTTAAAAAAAGAATAGGGGATAGAGACAACCTCCTGAAGAACCTGGAGAGTACCCAGGGCAACTGGTTTACAAACTTATTCTCTTGGTCCCCTTGGTTAACAACACTGATTAGTTCACTGGCGGGACCTTTGCTCACCCTGCTCCTCATTTTTACCCTGGGTCCTTGTCTGGAAATCCTTGATCTCCCTAATCTGGAGACGAGATGAAAAGGTAATGCTCCTCAAGACTTACCTTGAAACAGGATATATGGAGACGTATTCAGAAGAAGAAGAAGATGAATCAAGGATTTGATTCCCGGCTAAGACTAGTGGGGAATGTTAGGAGCGGAAAATTGAGCATTCTGCTCTCCTGCTTTAAACATAGTTAAGTGTAGTTTTAAGTTTTAAGTTGTTTTTTTTTCTTTCAGTGTGAGACGGAAAACTCTTTCCCCTTTCCCCTAGAAAAGCAGAACCTAATCAGCTGGCCACCTGTTGTTTTGCAAGTTACTTAAAAGACCCTGCATGGGGGCAAGCCTTATCAGGGACTTTGCACAGGGTTTGAGGAATGCTGTTTACCGGATGGTTACAGCAGATGACCAGATGGTTACAGCGGATGGCAGGAGAATGTGGTGATTTTACCTGGCTAGGTTCTATTGGTTGTGTGGTTTTGCAATGTTTGAAATTAGCCCGCGCTTTGCTCTGAATGGATCCCGCTTTTTGCTAGGTTTGAAATGATTGGATTCCGCCTATTCTATGGAGTGTTATTGGACATAGATTGATAAGATGATGTGTTTCCGTCCCTGAATGTATTCAGAAATTCTATAAATTGTGTGGTTTGAGCCTTGTTCGGGGTCGAGCCTGGTGGACTGCTGTCAGTCACCTCACGACCCGGATTCGAATTCGTCAATAAATATCTTTTGCTTCCTTGCAGTGGATGGT
This sequence comes from Erinaceus europaeus, assembly GCF_950295315.1. Taxonomy (NCBI): domain Eukaryota; kingdom Metazoa; phylum Chordata; class Mammalia; order Eulipotyphla; family Erinaceidae; genus Erinaceus; species Erinaceus europaeus. The sequence goes on from NC_080177.1 coordinate 59,811,919, forward strand.
GGTTTGATTTTGCTCGCTAACACTGCACAGGAAACCTGGGGATGGAGAGATATAGTTCTGACACTTGAGTTGTGTAAAAAGCAGGGACAGCAGAGGCATGAAGGATGACAAGGGCACTATGTGTGAAATGTCATAGTAGTGCTTTATAGTGATTAATGTGATAACAGAGATGAGAAGGTGAAGGTGACCAGAGCAAGTGGAAGGGAGGATAAAAGAAGAAAGCTTCTTGACTGAGGAAATCAGTAGGACTTTAACATGTAGAAGAAAAGGATGGTGCCAGCCAGTAGTTTCCAGTAGATGAGTGGAACATGAGTGTGTATGAATGAGAACAGCAGGCAGGATCTGCGGTGGACAAGAAGCTACAGCAACAAACCACAATGATGACAGGAAATTAAACTCAGGAGTGTAAGATAGGCAAGTACAAGAGTTTTGAAAGACCTTGAGTGCCAAGCCTTGAGATTTGGATTTCATGTCATTGTCCATAGAGGGTCATCAAAGATGGTTATTATTTTAGCAAGATTATGGCCTGGTCATGATATAAAACAAAAGACAAAGCCTTGCAAGATTGCAGAGGAGAGATCAGTGGGGAAAGAGACTGGATCTCATTTAGCAAATGATTTTCAAAGAAAGTAAAGCATAATGAATGCTTGAATTGAAGTAATGCAGTAGAATTAAGGAGATGAGCATTTACCTTAATCGCAAGGTTAGTGAAATTTTTTTATATTAATTTTTAGTTATTTTAAAAAAATATTTATTTATTTGATAGAGACAGAGAGGAACTGAGAAGGAATAGTGAAGAGGAGAGACAACAACAGCACTGCTTCACCGCTTGTGAAGCTGAAGGGGGGGTGAGGGTGGGTCAGGTGAAATGGCTGTCCCCCAGGGTTGTAGGTTTGTCATAGTTAAACTCAACAAAGAACTGAAAAGAAAAACATGATTTTCAGGGCAGCTTATACAACGTTATACCATGGGCAGGCAAAGACGGCATGGCTATGCCCCATAATGTCAACTTTTTGTTTGTTTGTTTGTTTTTTGTGTTTTGCTCCAGGGTTATTGCTGGGGCTCGTTGCCTGCACTACGAATCCACTGCTCCGGGAGGCCATTTTTCCCCTTTTTTGTTGCCCTTATCATTGCTGCCGTTGTTGTTGTTGGCTAGGATAGAGAGAAATTGAGAGAGGAGGGGGAAGGCAAGGGGGAGAGAAAGACACCCCCCTGCAGGCGGGGAGCCGGGGACTGGAACCCAGATCCTTAACACCAGTCCTGCCGCTTTGCGCCTTGTGCGCTTAACCCCTTGCGCTACCTCCCAGTCCCCTAAAGTCAACTTTTATAAGCTTCTAAGGCCTGACCTTCACTTCTTTTCTAAGCCACGCCCACACTTGTTACCACCCCTAGGCATCTGTACCGTTTCCTAAGCAGTCTCCTGTAAATTCGGACTGGGGGCATGGTAATGTGTGTACTTAGGAAGCAAAGGGTAAAGAACTAGATTGCAAATGGCTTGGGGGCGTATTAAGTAGTTGCCTGTAGGTATTCAGCAGGAGCTATCTACCATGTCATCCGAATAGTGTTAAAAGAAAGCAAGCAAGCAAACAAAAAAAAAAAAAATCAGCATAGAATTTATCCACTGAGGGAGTCAGGCTGTAGTGAGGTGCATGTGGCACAAAGCGCAAGGACTGGCATAAGGATCCCGGTTGGAGCCCCAGGCTCCCCACCTGCAGGGGAGTCGCTTCTCAGGCAGTGAAGCAGGTCTGAGGATGTCTATCTTTCTCTCCCCCTCTCTGTCTTCGCCTCCTCTCTCCATTTCTTTCTGTCCTGCCTAACAACGACGACATCAATAACAACAATAATAACTACAACAACGATAAAAAGGGCAACAAAAGGGAAAATAAATTTTAAAAAAAGAATTTATCCACTGAATCTATCAAAAGATCACATTCATAGCACAGGAAGAGGACAGGGTACTGAAGACCACTCAAATCTGTGTAAGTTATAAACCAGGAAGAATTGCAGCTTTTATTATTATTGTCTTCTCAGTGGCTATAAACACAGAAACAAGCATTTGTTCAAAGAAAATTTGTAAATGTAGTGATTTGATTGCTTTTATTAAACAACTCATGAGCTGGGTTTCATTCAGCCTACAACTAGAAAGACCAGCAAGGAACAGTACAAACAAAAAGGTTTATATAGAAAGAAAAGGGGTGAAACAAGGTTTCTAAGGAAAGAAAAGATTAGCTCTGGCAAAGCCACCTTCAGGGGATGGAAGTGGGGATGGTTTTATACAGATTGCTTCTCTGCAGCTGACCTGGGAACTCCTGATTGGTTTAAGATTATACTTTCTGGAAAGGTTAAGACTTCAATGAAATTATGTGTTAAATATAGGTGGGGACTAGTACAAAATATTACAATTAGAATACATGCCCAGGGCCTGCAAAATAGCTCAGCTGAGTTGTATACTGCTTTGTCATGTGTGTGACCCAGAGCCTCATTGCATCGAAAGAAAATCATGTGCTATGGCATCCCTCCCCCCCCCCCCCCCCCCCGCCTATCTCTGTCTCTGTTTCTGTCTGAAAATATCAGTCCAGAGGGGGTGAAATCTCAGAGATGACAAAAACAAACAACAAAAAATATGCCAAAGAAAGCAGGTAACTTGAATTAGTAGGTGGTAGATCCCAGAATCCAACCCAGGCCTCTAGGCCAGAGTATTCAGTCAGATAAAACTCAAGTTAATAAAATCTAATACCTTATGTGATTTAAGATACCTCGCTATCTAGGTCTCAGTTTTGTCATCTATGAGGAACTTTTGGCTAATATGACGTTAAAACTCTCATTGTACTTAAAAGTCTATTATTATGTGCCTCACTAATGAGTAAAATCTACCATTTTAATACTGCTACATTCAAGTTTAGTGAATTTGAATAAATTACAAATCAGCTAAAGCCCAGTTTCCTCATCAGAACAAATGGTTATGAGGATTTGATTATTGTGGCAGTATTCTTTTACAGTGATCACAGTGGTGACTGGAAATGCAAATTAAAACAGTGTGATGCTGTTATATAATCTGTAGACTGGATAAAATGAAAGGGGCAGAAAAGAGAAAGTACAACAACTCTGAGGAACAATCTTCAGCTGTTCAAATTTCTGCCAAATTGGATAAATAAATCAAGATACATTCAAGATAGAATGAGGAGAAAAAAAAATACTATAACCCTTAAATATGACTATAAATCTCAGCAACAAAATTTTGAGCCTAAAAAGCCAGATACAAAATTCTGTATACAAGATGCTTCAATTATATAAATTCTGCAAAAAGGAAAAATATGGGCTGAAGAGCCATCATGATAGTTATGCAAAAACTCCTGCCTGAGGCTCTCAAATCTCAGATTCAGTCCCCAGTACCTCCATAAACCAGAGCTGAGCAGCGCTCTGGTCTTTCTCTGTGTATTAATCATAAGATTTATAGTAATTCATATGAAATAAATAATAAAATATTTTTTTAAAAAAGGAAAAATAGTCCCTGTTGTGAGAAATCAGAAGGGGTTACTAACCCTCAAGGTAGAATGAATAGCGTTATCTGGGTGTTGATTATACAGGCTTGATTTGTAACAGTTCATGGGATGCTATACCTACAGCGTTTGCATGTACATTATATTCTGTCAAAACTTTTTGTGACTTTATAACATTTCTTTTTCCTCTTCTATTTCTTTCTTTCTTTCTTCCTTTTTTTTTTTTTTTTTTTGACACAGGGTTATTGTTAAGCTTTGGTGCATGCATGATGAATCCTCTGCTCCTGGCAGCTATTTTTTTCCCCTGATATAATTGAGACAGAGAAGAATAGGGCAAGAGAGGGGGTAGAGAAAGGAAGAGACACCTGCAGCCTACTCCACTGCTCACAAACCTCCCTCCCCACTTCAGGCGGAGCCCCGATTTCTATTATTCAGTAAAACCAAGATGGACTTTATGGGGTCAAGAATAGCAAAAACTAACCTTAAGCTTGTAGTTTGTTTGGTGTGACAACCACTCTCTGAGAGCAACCATACTGTTGCATTTATTTGGCTTTGATTGGACCAAGACAAATCCTGGCCTGAGCAGAACTGGTCGATGGACAGAGCCCTTCTAGACCTATAGTGTACACCCCAACGATTTTTGTTTTGTTTTATTTTGTTTTTGCCTTCAGGGTTATCACTGGGGCTCGATGCCTGTATTATGAATCCACTGCTTCTGGAGGCCATCTTTTCCATTTTAAAAAAATAGGATAAGACAAAGAGAAATTGAGACAAGAGGGGAGGATAAGGGAAGAGAAAGACACCTGCAGGCCTACTTCACTGCTTGTAAAGTGACCCCCCTGCAGGTGGGGAGCCAGGGGCTCGAACCTGGATCCTTCAGTGGTTCCTTGTGCTTCATACTATCTGCACTTAACCTGGTGCATTACCACCTGGTCCCCTCCCAATGACTTTCCCCCCCTGTGATTTTCTGTACATGCATTATGTCATCATTGTATGTCCCTTTACTGAAAATGTCCACATTTCCCTCTCATAAATGTATAGCTTTTCCCAGAATACTCTACTATTCCACCACTTATCTGTACTGGGTTATAAAACCGACCCTTATTTCCTTGTCTTTCAAGTTTGCTTTGAGAAGCTTCCCAACTTGAACTGTTTTCAAGCCAATAGTCCCTTTCTGTCATTGCAGTTTACATCCTTATTTGGTCAGAGTTCTTAGTTGGTTTACTTTGAGGCCCTGAAGCTAGGTAGGTGTGACAGGTACCCAGGACTTTTGATTAAAAGTTGTGTGCATTCTAAGCGCTGTAGTATCTGTAATGTTGGCTCATCCTCATGTAAGATGGGAGTGAATTTACCTTAGGTATACAGAAGCTAAGCATTTTGAACAATTTGTCTTCAAATTTTCCAATCTGTGCTGGCAGGTGGCACAGGAGATAAGATATTGGACTCTCAAGCACAAGGTCTTGAGTTTGATCGTTAGCATTGCATGTGACAGAACAATACTTTGATTCTCTCTTTCCCTTTCTCATTAACAAATAAATCTTTTTTTAAAATTCCAATTCGTGATGAAAATATGATCCAGCTAAAAATGTTATAAAACTTAAAAGTGAGCCAAGCTGGGCATGAAATCAGAAATGGCTTTTTACAGGAAATAAAGTAGGAAGGGGAGATCTTATTCCATACAGAGAAGCCAAAATTCCAATAATAATCAGTATCAATACATGCAATTTCTAGGTATTCTGTTAGCAAGCCAGGAAAGTGACATTCTCTATGTCAGTATCATATGCTGAGGATATACCAGTCTGGTTCTGTCTCTTGGGGCAAGCTGTTTACTTCAAATACCCATTTGCTTCTCATTCTCATGAGGGTGCTTGGTGAGATTTGAAAGGTGTATTGATGAGCAGAAAGTAGTTGTCCTGGGATTGCTCCAACTTGAGTGATGGGGTAGGATGTGCCAAGTTCATTGGCAGAGGTGCCATATCTACTGGTTCTATATCTTTAATAGAGTGTATAGTTTCTGTCTCCCTGGAACACACTGCAGTTGGGCTTAAAGGGTTTTTTTTTTTCTCTTTTTATTTATAAAAAGGAAACCCTGACAAAACCTTAGGATAAGAGGGGTACATCTCCACACAGTTCCCACTACCAGATCTCCGTATTTCATCCTCTTCCTTGATAGCTTTCCTATTTTATTATTATTATTATTATTATTTATTAATAAAAAGGATACATTGACAAACCATAGGATAAGAGGGGTACAACTCTACACAATTCCCACCACCAGAACTCTATATCCCATCCCTCCCCTGATGGCTTTCCTATTCTTTATCCCTCTGGGAGTATGGACCCAAGGTCATTGTGGGATGCAGAAGGTGGAAGGTCTGGCTTCTGTAATTGCTTCCCCAGTGAACATGGGCATTGACAGGTCGATCCATACTCCCAGCCTGCCTCTCTCTTTCCCTAGTGGGGCAGGGGCTCTGGGGAATCGGAGATCCTTGAATGAAACCAGGATATAGCGTAGGGTTATACAAAAAGACTTCTATGCCTGAGGCACCAGGCGTCCTAGATTCAATCACCATAATCCAAAACTGAGCAGTGCTCCAGTTTGAAAGGGAAATGAAGAAGGAGGAGGGGGAGGAGGAAGATGACCATAAAGCCTTTTTACCATCAGTTATAAGTTAATGTGAATTTGGATTTCTGTAGAAAAGCTATAATTCTATCCCAAAGTTAAATTCCTACTTTTTTTTTTAACTGTGGGGAATTAATGATTTACAGTCAACAGCAAATACAGCTGTTGATACATGTATACTCACCCCTTACCCCAGGTCTTTCTCTACCTTTATGCACCAAGCCCTGTATCCCCACCACCACCACCACCAGGATAAAAATCTCGTTTTATTACTTACTTAACATGACTCGGAGTTACCAAAGGTCTGAGAAAGTAATACTAGAGAATTCCATTATTTTGAATAAAAAGTTTTGCTAACCTGGAAATTCCATGCCAAAATTCCGGGGTGATGTGGGCGTAACATAAAAGACTACCTGTTGGGAGTTCGGAGGTAGCACAGTGGGTTAAGTGCACGTGGTACAAAGCTCAAGGACCACCGGCATGAGGATCCCGGTTTGAGCCCCTGGTCCCCCACCTGTAGGGGAGTCACTTCACAGGCAGTGAAGTAGGTCTGCAGGTCTCTATCTTTTTCTTCTCCTCTCTGTCTTCCCTTCCTCTCTCCATTTCTCTCTGTCCTATCCAACGGTTACAACAACAACAAGGGCTACAAAAAGGAAATAAATATTAAAAAAAAATCTTTTTTTTTAAAAAGACTACTTGTCTTCATGCTATCTAGCTATATAACCTTGAAAAGTCAAAGTCCCCTGACTTTTATAAGTTACTATGAGTTAGTTTTGATTAATACACACAGGTAAAAGGAAATTTATATTCAAATGATAGTATATAGACATGCATGTTTTAAATTAAATTATTAAATTTAATGGTACATTAAGTAGAGCACACATGTTACCATGTCCAAGGACTGGGGTTCAAGCCCCCACTCCCCACCTGTCTCCCCCCTTCACTATCAGTTTTTCCAGAAGAAGAGAAAGGAACAAGAAAAGATCACTAGAAGCTTTGTGGTTATCATGCAGGCATCCATGCCCAGCAATAACCCTGGCCACATTAAAAAAAAAGAAAAATTAACATTTCTTACATTAGGGGTAGTTCTGAGAGATAGAAGGCCTGAAACCTCAATTAGCTGGGACTGTCTGAGTTTATGGCTATTTGGTTTACTTGTTTTCCCCTGTGAGTAGGGAAGAACTTTAGAGGAGCACCTGGGAAGTAGTAGGATGGGTTCTTAAGAACATAAGAGCAAGTACTTTACATTGTGGGAGAAGCTTTAGAAAGATAACCACATCTGGAAGACAGACACCCAGAACTCAGCAGAATAATGGGAAGCTGGCTCCAGGTAGTACTAGAATCAGGAATTTAAGAGAAAGGGGAATGTTCTCTTCCTGGTTCTTGTGTAGGAATCTGTCACATGACTTATCTATTCTGCACTTCAATTCCATTTCTGCATGACTTCTACCTCACTTCTTTGTAATAAAAAGTTTGCACTTTGCATACCTAATGACAGAGTCATTTGTAATTCTTGCAAAGCAATACAGGAACTGGATCTGACTTCTCCCAGGAGGCTACTAGCCCTGGGGCTTCCCCTCAGACCCTGGCCAGTTCCCTCACAACAATTAGTTCATGAAACACTTGGGAAAAGAATTCTCAGTTTAACTTCTTCAGTCTAACACAACCCATTTTAATAGTTTAGAAGTATTACCATTTTAATAGTTTTCCCCCAACATCTCCTCCTTTCCCCCTTTTTAAAATAAACTATGGCAAAAAGACCTATATATATATTTTTTATTTATGGGGGGATTAATGATTTATAGTTGACAGTAAGATACAGTAGTTTGTACATGTGTAACACTTCTCAGTTTTCCACATAACGATTCAATCCACTCTAGATTCTCCTCTACCATCATGTTCCAGGATCTGAACCCTCCCCCCTACCCCAGAGTCTTTTACTTTGGTGCAGTACACCAGACCAGCTCCAGTCCAAGTTCATTTAATTTAAAGTCGCTCTTTTTCTTTTTACTCTAAGACTTTTCCCTAAAACTTGTATTTAAAGGAATGACCTCGAGGTTGTACAAGGTGGAGCTTTTTTTTCTTTTAACCACACCTTTGCCTGAAGCAAAGTGCATTACTACAAGAGAACCACATGGCTTTTATCGGCTCTGCCATTTTGTGAACAAAGTGGCTGCAAAGTCACAAAAGAAACCCTGTTGGTGACGACAGAATCAGGAAGGGGGACGGTGAGAAAATAAAAGTGAGATTTATATGACTTTACTTATTTGTCCATAGACCCTAACCAACTCATTCAATTTTCCTTAGTTCTGCAGTTTTGAGTTTAGAGCACAAGAAAGATTTAGAACTCAGGGAGTCCCCTAGTGGCCACTGAACCTTAGGGGCATTGCATTATCTTTGTTAAGAATGATTTAAGTTCAAGCTTTCCTTTGGGCTACCCGAGATTTTTAAAAAATATTATTTCCTTTTTAAAAATTAATTTTAATGTTTTTTTCAACAAGGAATTTAGATTGAGAGCTCTTAAAAAGTTTTCATAAGTCCAATAAGCAATTTAGAAATTGTCCCAATTTAATAGCAAGTCAGTCAACCAGGAAGTCTGCTTATAGTTTAATGGAAAATCCATAGTAGTTTATTCTCAGTAGAGGATGCAATGACAACACAAAGAACAGTCCTGGAGGCTCAAACCTCAAGACTAAAATGTGGGAAATTTGAGTTTCAAATTTCCTATCCATGGACTCGAATACAACAGTACTTGGGCAAAATAAGTCCAAATTTCACTCTGGAAAAAATATATATATTAAAATATTTATTTATTTTTCCCTTTTGTTGCCCTTGTTGTTTTATTGTTGTAGTTATTATTGTTGCTCTTGATGTCGTTGTTGTTGGATAGGACAGAGAGAAATGGAGAGAGGAGGGGAAGACAGAAAGGGGGAGAGAAAAATAGACACCTGCAGACCTGCTTCACCGCCTGTGAAGCGATGTCCCTCCAGGTGGGGAGCCGGGGGCTCAAACCGGGATCCTTACGCTGGCCCTTGTATTGGTCCTTGCACTTTGCGCCACCTCCATTTAACCCGCTGCGCATAACCCACTGCGCTACCGCCTAACTCCCCACACTGGAAAATCTTTATCAACACAAAAGCACACACTAGCCCACAGCCTCACAAAGTGCTCTGTCTCTCTTCTCTCTCTCTCTCTCTCTCTCCCTCGATGTGGGAAAATGCATCCTTTGACTGGTAGGAAGACCAGAAGATCAAACACTTACACAAAAGCCACCCAGTTATCACAGCACATATATGAAAAAAATACAGGAAAGCATGATAGTGAAATACCCTCTTATGGAATATTTTCCATTTCCTGATGTTCATTGAAATGTTTCTGTTTACTAACTGCACGGAGTATTTTATAGAGTAGGGTCTTCCCATGTAATAGTTCCCTTTAACTGTCATATTTTCCAATTATCCTTAAAAAAATTTTTTTGTGTGTGATTGTATTTAGTTATTGGATAGAGACAGCCAGAAATTGAGAGGGAAAGGGGAGATAGGGAGAGACAGACACTTAAAGCACTGCTTCACCATTTGCAAAGCTTTCCTCCTGTAGGTGGGGACCAGGGACTCGAATCTGGGTCCTTGGGCCAGATTCGAAACACGTGCTCAGCCAGGTGTGCCACCACCCCTCCCCAAGTATCTTTTTAAAAACATATATGTTCATTTTTTTTATTATTTTAAAAAATTATTTATTTATTCATGAGAAAGAAGAGAGAAAAAGAACTAGACATCATCACTCTGGTACATGTGCTGCCAGGGATTAAACTCGGGACCTCACGGTTGAGAATCCAATGCTTTATCCACTGTGCCACCTCCCGGGCTATATATATTCATTTTATTTATTACATGTGAGAATGAGTTTCACATGAGGCTCCAGACAGACTATGACCCACATAGTCAACGACTGCCACCTCTCCAGATTCAAAGGAGGTCTCGAAACTTTACATCAGGCTCAACCTGACGCTGTTGACTGGCTACGGAAGAAAGGCAAACGCTAGAAGAAGAACATGAGGCAGAGAGGAGAGAGAGAAAGGGGGGGGAGGAGAGAGAATATCCAAAGCACCAGTCCACTACATGGTACATGCAGTGTTGGGGATCAAACCAGAAACAGGCATAATAAATGATCGGTTGAGTAATTTCACCATGTACTTCTCTCCAAGTATGTTATGGAGTAAGGTCTTTCTTGTGAAATGTTCCTTTAACTGACTTCCTTTGAATACTCCATTAGTAGGATCTTCCTTGTGAAAGAATTCTTTTCCTATTGATCAGATTACCATACTAAAAATAACCTATGGTCTTATTAATTAAAACATTGAGACAGGAAAACCAATACTTAGAATTAGTTTGATCTAAATTTTAACATCATTAGATATTTTATGTCTTGGATACTAAGGGAAAATATTGAAAGTAATTGTTACGATTGCAATTATTGGAAATTTGTGATGGTGCTGTAGGGAAGCAAAAATCTTTTACCTTAAAATTTGTTTTTGACGGGAGTCTGGCGGTAGCGCAGCGGGTTAAGCACAGGCGGCGCAAAGCACAAGGACCGGGTAAGGATCCCGGTTAGAGGCCCCGGCTCCCCACCTGCAGGGGAGTCGCTTCACAGGTGATGAAGCAGGTCTTCAGATTTCTGTCTTTCTCTCCCCCTCTGTCTTCCCCTCCTCTCTCCATTTCTCTCTGTCCTATCCAACAACGACATCAATAACAACAACAATAATAACTACAACAATACAACAACAAGGGGAACAAAAGGAATAAATAAATTAATAAATATTTAAAAAATTGTCTTGGACAAAAAGTTTATTTCATTTTGGGGTCCTTAAGACTAAAGGGAGGTTTGCCTTTATAAACATATTTACCAGGGGAGGGAATGGGATATGGAGTTCTGGTGGCAGGAATTCTGTGGAACTGTACCCCTCTTATACTATGGTCTTGTCATTGTTTCCTTTTTATATATAAAAACTTAAAAAAAAAAGAAAGAGGAAAGACATTTAAAAAAAAAGATATTTACATGTAAACTATAAGTGTGTGTCTCTCTGAGAGAAGTCTTTGGCTCTTTATCTTTTCCAGGAGAAAAAAAGAAGCTAAGTCTGCATACATTTTATTTCCTGGTAACCACCTAACTGACCTTTCCTTTTTTCTTCCCAGTGTCCTCTGCTTTAGCTAAATGGATTTGAATATCACTTTGGGAGTCATGAATAAGTTACTCATCTCTGTTAGGAGATATACATATTACCGATAAATTTCTTAATTTTTCTCTCTTCAACCTGTTTGATTATCTGTCCAGCTTAAGGTAAGGAACACAGAGAAGGACACGGTTTTATTGCTTGCTCCCTGAAAGTGCAAAAAAAAAAACAACTTGGGTTTTAATTGAAATGTCCAGAAATATTTAACATGTTTTCTTGTGCTGTCAAAGAAAATATAGGAACAGCTCAGCACAAAAGAAAGAAGTTATTGGCTTGAAAGCAACTTGAATTGGGAAATATGTTTAAGACAACATAGGCTGCAAAGCAAGCTTCAAAGAAGAGGAAGTGGGGATCTAGTTTTGTACTGAGTACAGTTAGGGCGATATAGTAGTCTTTAATATTTAAAAGCTTTCTGAGAAAAACATGCATATTTATGAGGAGGAAATGTCGACATACTTAGTAGTAGACTATACAGTGGTGGTACAGCACATGTACAGAAAATGCTGGGAAAACATCACAGAGTTATAAACTATGGATCCACTGGGCAGCCCCCATTGACCAGTACTGCTTAGCTCAGGACTTGGTGTCCTTGCCTTGAACACTACTAGTTCAATCAAAACTAAATGGAAGTAAGAGCCTGGCTGCTCTGAAGGAACAATTGACAAGCTTCCAACCCACATGTTTCAGGACAGTTTCAGCTTTTCTTAACCCCAAAGCATTCATCTCAGTTTTATTGATGAAATGAAGATATGTAGACATTTTTTTTTTTTTTTACTATTTGATTGTACTTTCAAGGATGTAAAATTTCTTTAGGCTTAAAAGAATGCTTCATTTTTTTTTTTAATCTTTACTTATTTGATAGAGATAGCCAGAAATTGAGAGGGAAAGGGGTGATAGGAAGAGCGACAGAGAGAGACTCCTGTAGCCCTGCTTCACCACTTGGAAAGCTTTCCCCTTGTAGGTGGGAAACAGGGGCTCAAACCTGGGTCCATGAACACTGTAACATGTACGCTCAACCAGGTGCGCCACCACCTGGCCCCAAATGCTTTAAATTTGTTAAGTGAATTAAGATCTCTGGATGGAGCGTACTACCCAAGTCCTTTAATTCTCTAGGCCACATGTTTTCTCAAAATTGAAACAACAAAAAAATATTTAAAATTTTTTGAATATTTGAAATTTCATGATTCATTTTGTTTTAATATTTAAAGAGATATATGTTTTATAATTTATTTATTTACTCCTTAACTCTGGCCTAAGTGCTGCCTAGAACCTTAGAGCCTCAGACACAAAAGTCTTTTGCATAACCACTATGCTATCTTCCTGGCAACATTTCCTTAAATGTTTTTTTTTTTATATCTACAAACCCTCTCTAGGTGAGGAGAACTCATATTGGAAGCCTCATTTTAAGTTTCTTGCTAAAGATGAACAATTTAATTATACTTTTAAAAAGTGAGCAGCTAAGGGTGACAGGAGTAGCTAGCTATCCATTGAGAAGGAAATGTACAGTGATATTTTATTTCCTTTTATTTAAAAAAATTTTTAGGTAGAAAACAAATTTTAGATAGAGACAAAGAATCAGAAAAGAGAGTGACAGAGACTACATATCAACACTTCCTTCAATGCAGTGGGGGCAGGGCTCAGACTTGGGCTGTATACATGGCAAAGCGGCACACTACTCAAGTGAGTTATTTCTCCAGCCTCTCAAAGAGATCCTAAATATGCTCACTTCCTCTGAGCATATTTTGAGTGAATTTTCCTCTTTGACCTATAACCTGCATTCACTGAAAGCACTTTTGGGGCCAGCAACAAAGCTCAGTGGATAGTTAAGTTTCCTTCGCTATGGCTGATACCCAGGTTCAAGCCCGGCCGGCCCTCACTGCACTGAAGGAAGCTCTGGTGCTGTGGTGTCTTTCTTTCTGTCTCCCCCCCCCCCCCCCCCCCCCCGTCTATCTGAATAAGCTGACCTGGAGCAGGGAAACAAAAAACAGAAGGAAACATTCTGTTATTTAGCAGCTCTCATGTTCAGTGGCCAGTGCGGCAGGTCTGAGGGAGACATTTTAACAGCTCAGGATTCTCTCGGACCTGAACTTGGCTTTATATTTAAATAACAAACAAACAAACAACCTCTTTGGTTGTCTGCTTCTAAACGGCCTCAACTTCTAAGATGGTGATGCTATTTGGGTGCCACACCTACTCTCCTCACACTATATATTCCTTTTCCCTTGCTCCTTTCCTTTTTTTTAAGTTTTATTTATTTTTATTAGTGGCTTAATGTTAATTTACAAAAATTATAAGATAACAGCGGAATAATTCCACACCATTCCCATAACCAGAGTTCTGTGTCCCTGTTCCCTTCACTGGAAACTGCAGTAGTTCTTCCAAGGTCACAGATATAGGCTGACTCTTATTTCGATATAGATACATATATTTCTCCCCATTTTTATATATGATCCTGCCTTCTCTTCCTTTCTAAGTCACACCTACACCTATTACTACTTTGCAGTGTCCTTGCTCCTTTCCTTTTACTTACCCCATTGTCAGAGGTTTTCAGGAACTTTTTAAAGAATATTTATTTTCCCTTTTGTTGCCCTTTTTTTTTTTTCTTCATTGTTGTTGTGGTTATTGTTGTTGTTGATGATGTCATCATTGTTAGATAGGACAGAGAGAAGTGGAGAGAGGAGGGGAAGACAGAAAGGGGGACAGAAAGACAGATACCTGTAGACCTGCTTCACTGCCTGTGAAGTGACCCCCCTGCCAGTGGGGAGCTGGGGCTCGAACCCAGGCTCGAACCAGGATCCTTACACTGGTTCTTGTGTTCAGAAACCTTTTTATTCCAATCCTTTATTTCACAGAAGTCTCACTGAAGCTGGCTTCTGAACATAAGTAACACCCATCACCAGCCCCCCTACCACTGCTTGACAGAAAACACCAATTAAAGAAGAAATGAGGTTAATATAAAAATTACAGCTTTTAGAAAAATGAGCACTAATTTTCAGTTTTAGTGGAAATACTAGGGAAATGCAAGTCTTGGCAAACAGGAAACTGCAGTTTCAAAGAAGAAAATGAATGCAGTTTAGAGTTTCAAGTCAAACAACCAATAGTATCAGAAAGCAATGGCAAAATAAAGGTTAAAAAAAAAAAAGATGGCAGACAGGCTGATTAAAAATGACCTAAAAAATGAGTTCCCTTTGAACATTAAATGGAAAAACCCAGAGTTTGGAAGGCTAATGGTTTACAAAGAAAGATTACTCAGAAGAACTACGTGACTGAAACAATAACATCTTTGAGATTCTTCTGAGGAGATTCTTAGATAATATGAAATTTAAACTAACACTTGGACTTTGTCCATTTTGTGCACAGTGAAGACATTTTTGGCATGCTATTTTAAATATTTTCATATCAGTTTATCATTCCAAAATACAGTGAAAACACACATCTGCAGTTGCACTCAGTAGTATGAAAAAAATGGCAAAGGCAGAGAGCGGCAGCTTTAACCTTATATAGAAACAAACAACTATTCCCAGCATTTATTTGCACTTCTTTTCCCCCTTTTATGTATGTAAGATACAAGTCACTTAACCCTTGCCTTGGCTGAATTTCTTTACCTAAAATACAGGGACCCTTGTGGTACCTATTTCCCTGGGTTATTGTGAAGATCTGACACGTTTATAGCAAAAATAAATAAACAACAACAAAAACACCAAGGAAAGCAATACAAAGAACTTAGGACATTATATGAACATAGTATTGAAGAGAATATAAAATGGAAGGTATCTGACCGGTAAAGCACGGGGCTTCTACGCTTGAGACCAGCTCAGTTTCCAGCCCTGGAGTGGTATGTTGGCCTTTCTCTTTCATAAAATAAATAAAAAGTAAACACATACGGGGCAGGAGGACCAAAATAAAACATTGAAGCTATCTTGCTGTTTATTAAATACCAGCTCCTAGTCATATGTAACTGCTAGAAAAAAAGTAAAAAAGAAGGGGCCAGGCGGTAGCGTAGCGGGTTAAGTGCACGTGGGGCGAAGCGCAGAGACCCGCGTAAGGATCAGGTTCAAGCCCCCGGTTCCCCAACTGAAGTGGGGGGTCGCTTCACAGGCGGTGAAGCAGGTCTATAGGTGTCTATCTTTCTCTCGCCCTCCTCTCTCAATTTCTGTCCTATCCTACAACAGCAACGTCAACAACAATAACAAGTTTAACAACAAGGGCAACGAAATGGGAAAAAATGGCCTCCAGGAGCAGTGGATTCATAGTGCAGGCATAGAGCCCCAACAATAACCCTGGAGGCAAGAAAAAAAAAGTAAAGAATGTGTAATAAAGACCGTATGTGAGGGGCAGCCGGGTAGTGCACCAGGTTAAGCGCACACGGCACGAAGCACAAGGACCTGAGCAAGGATCCCAGTTCGAGCAGCTTGGCTCCCCACTCACAGGGTGCTGGCTTCACAGGCAGTGTCTTTCTCTCCCCCCTCTGTCTTCCATTCCTTTCTCAATTTCTCTCTCTCCTATCCAATAAAATGGAAAAAATGGCCTCCAGAAGCGGTGGATTCATAATGCTGTTAGTGAGCCCCAGACATAACCCTGGAGAGAAAAAAAAAAAAAAAAGACCACAAGCACAATATGTATGGATGTCAGAGATATTTGTATATTTTCTTGCATTGTATTTGTTAAAGTAGCTATGAACTGGTGTTGGCAAAACAGCCCATTTGGAGTGCTTCCTACTTTGCTCTGTATGGAACCCAAGTTTGAGCCTTGCTCCCACTGGATCGGTGGAAGCTTTAGGTGGTGTGGTTTCTTTCACTGTCTCTCTGCTTCACTGTTTCTATCTTTAGAAAAATGTATATTCACCAGTTTTTGCCCTAAAATATAGATGTTTAATAAACATAGAATAAAGGCCCGGACCTCAGTGATAACCCTGGTGGCAAAAGAAAAATAAAGCAAGAAGCATACTCTGTATGGAATGTAGAGTTTTTTTTTTTTTCCCTTGTGTTGTTCTATTAAAATAACTATGAACTGGTAAAACAGCTCACTTGGATAGCACATTGCTTTATTGTTGTTATTATTATTTGAAAGCTTAGAAAGTGATTCTCCTTGTTCTTTGCCATGTGTGTGGCCCAGGTTCTAGCCTGGTTCCCCCCCCCCCCCCCCCCCCCCCCCCCCCCCGTGTCGGGGAAAGTTTTGGTGCTTTCCCTCTGTGTGCATGTGTGTCTCCATTTCTAGCTAAAAAATGAGCTCAGAGCTAAATCCCAGCAATGAAAAAACCAAACCAATACAAATCAACCCGTGACACAAAAAACAGTGAATAAAATAAAAATAAAAATAAAATTTAGTAAAATTAAAATGAATAAAGATTAGTCTGAAACTACTACCTTCTGTGGATATGTACATGAGCCAAAGGTCAGATGCAGCAGGTCTGGTTCTATAAAGAGGGTAGGCCCCAAATCTTCTGACTCTATGAAAGAGCAGTGACCTGAGACAAGAAGAAAAAAGAAAGAAAGAAAAAAGGAAAGGAAAGAGTGGTGGATTCATAGTGCTGGCATCAAATCCCAGCAATAACCCTGGCGGCAAAAAGAAAAAAAAAGAAAGTGAAGAAATGCTGTTTTTTTAATTAACTAATTAATTTACTTTGAATAGACACAGAAAGGAATTGAGAGGGAAGAAGAAGATAGGGAGCAATCAGACCACCTACAACATTGTTTTGCTACTCGAAGCATCCCTGCAGCGGGTGAGAACCGGGCGCTTGAACCTGGATCCTTGCACACTTCACTTCCTTAAATTATTATTATTATTATTATTTTATTATTTTTGCCTCCAGGGTTATTGCTGGGACTTGGTGCCAGCACTATGAATCCACCACTCTTTCCTTTTTTCTTTCTTTCTTGTTTCTTCTTGTCTCAGGTCACTGCTCTTTCATAGAGTCAGAAGATTTTGGGCTAATTTTTCTTTAGAAACAGAAGCAAAAATCAAGTCTAGGTGTTTGGAAGTAGGAACAAAAGAACTTGTCTTACCATCTGTATCATTTCCCCCTTTTTTTTTTTTTATTGATGTAGGAAGCAAGGCTGAGGACTTTGACTGAGAATGAGTATGTAGACTTAGAGATGGGAGCATGGAAAAAATAGAAAAGGCATATAAGGAATACTCTAATATATGGCCACAAAGCAAGGGATGTGCTAATATGTGACTATGAAATCAGAGATAAGTTAGGGTGAATTTATAGCTAAGTCTGGTTTCATGTCTTTGAGAATTTTCTCCACAATCTTTTAAAAAATTATTTGTGATTTAATAGTGGCTTATAAGATTATTGGGTATAAGTTGTACCCTGCACCCACCACCAAAGTCTGTATGTCTCATTCATCTACCCACCATAGTTCTCAGAGTCTTAGAGAATGTTTTTTCTAGCCATATTCTTTTTTTTTTCTCTAGCCATATTCTATGAGAACAGCAGAACTAAGAAAGTAGGAAGGAAAATGTTAAAAGGGACCTGGATTTAAAGGTAGTATTTAATCTTTTATTGACGATTTGATTTTAAAAAGTCAACCCTAGGCCAAAGAGGCAAATAATTTTTATATAACAAAAAATAAATTCCTGAGTACGAGATGTGTAAGAGTGGAAGGACTGGGTGTCATGGTAGCCACCGGCATGGCTGTCCTGGTAACAACTAAAATTGAGCGATGCCTAAAATACGATGAGACCAAGAGTTGCAGAGTCGTCACCAGGTGTATCATAGTGACGGGAAATGGTAGGAAACAAAGACCTTAGTGCCACCATCAATAGGGAGGTTGGAATAGCATCCTGAAGACTGGAGGCTGAGGTGTGGGATAGAATAGTTTATGGGGAAGTTATGGATTCCAGAAGAGAGTTGTCCAACTTTGTCCAGTTCTCTTCTCTTGTTGATTACAGAACTGATTCCTGCTCTATGCTCCTACTGCCCCCCCCATTAAGATTTATTTTTTAATGAGAGAACCAGAACATTACTCTGGCACATGTGGTACTGATGGATTAACCTTGGGGCCTCATGCTCAAGAGTTCAGAGCTTTATCCACCGTGCCGCATCCTGAACCATTTGATTGTAGAGAACACTTCATGTGCCTCTCTATTCCCCTTGGGTAAAGAGGCAAATAAAAACAGAACTGTTTAGATATCAGCTCAATGACCTCAACACTTAGCTCTTGGATTCTGTCACAGGGGTTTTTTTTTTGTTTGTTTGTTTTTTCTTTCTTGACAATAATATATGGCACTCCTTACATGAAAATGACAAACGGGAGAG
This sequence comes from Erinaceus europaeus, assembly GCF_950295315.1. NCBI lineage: Eukaryota > Metazoa > Chordata > Mammalia > Eulipotyphla > Erinaceidae > Erinaceus > Erinaceus europaeus. The sequence goes on from NC_080177.1 coordinate 59,830,536, forward strand.
TGATAACACCAAGACAATACTTGAGCAATATTCTGCTACTGGATATACACACCTCTTTAGTGTCTTAGGCAAACAATTCTGACCTGCATTCCATAAAGGCTCCTTCAAGAGTATAAGGTATAGAAGTCCCCCTGCTACAGCAGTGGTTAATTTAGTAACAAGTTTGTTTTGGAATTTTTTTTTTTTCCTTCCTAGGTTCACTTTTCTCAAGTCTCCATCCTGTTTCCTGGAATCGTTCCGTCAAATATACAATGTGAGTGCAAGCCCTTGTTGCAGGTCATCTTTCTTACAGTAGAAGTCTCTAAATGAGCAAGGAGGTTTCATGACCAAATCAAGAATCAATAAGGCTAAGGAGGAAGAAACCTCAAAAGACACAAGTTTTTTACAGAACACAAGTCTCAAATAGCCTGGAATGGGTGGCAGCCAAACCTAAAGCAGGGTTGACAGAGAAGAAAGCTTAGGGGGACAAGCAAGGGAGGAGAGATATGGATTAACTATGTTAAGTAACTTCCTCTACACTAGAAAATAAATACACCAATAGCCATGAAGGACATGCTTTAGACACTTGTATCTATTTCTGCTGCTTTGCAGTTGCCTCTGTCTTCATTTATTCCACCGTGGACAGAACATCTGATAGTCTAGTCTTGCCAACAGGCTGATGTCATCCTATATCTAGCTTTTAAAGTCACTTCAATTCATATTCATGTCTTTTTCTTTTTTCTAGATGTCTAATTTACTATAGTGCCATCCCTAGGTAGGATACAAGGTCAAATCATGTAAGAGAAAAGTTTCAACTATAGGGTTGTCAGAAAAGTCATGATGTATATTTCTATGTTTTTCTATGCAAGAATGTCATGACTTTTCCAACAACTCAATAACAAACTATATCTATACATATTCAATAGGTATGTATTGAAGTGTCCAGTGGAGAATGTTTAGAAAATAAACATATACATATAAGTGTACAGTTTTAAAATATGCACATGCATACTTTTCTGTCATGGCTATAGGCTTCACTACTCCAGGCTAACAATTCCAGAGAGAGAGAGAGAGAGAGAGAGGGACCGACCATAGCACTGGATTTTCTTCCAGTGTGATGGGGACTGGACTTGAACCTGAGTAACACACAAGGTAATGCAGACAGATTATCCAGGCAGAGGTATTTTGTCCAGCCCACATGTACATGTTCTTAAACAATACAAGTCTGACAGTTTGATAGATTTATGGAGAATTTTTTGCCATTTCCTTGAACTTTTGTAATTTGAACCAATAAATCAAAATATTTTTTGAGTCCTAGTCTGACTTGGGATTTGTCATTTTTAGGCATCTTGGTTTAAAATGTGAGATTATAAGAGGCATTGGCTATGAATTATAGCAAGCTGGGAGAAGACATCTGTTGTTACTTCCTGGACCTGCTGAGTCATAAACCATGAAAGACTCTCAGCATATGAGATGGCAGGCTTGGGAAAGGGGACGGCATGTTTGACACTCAGCTGAACCTTGGATTATTATTGCTCAGGAAGAATTCACAAAGAATACACATTTGATTTGGAATCATAGAAAACTGAGATCAAAAGGAACCTTTCAGGTCATAAGTTTTCCACTTCCCGCCAGTCTTTTATGCTATTGTTTTGTTTTCTCTTTTGTGCACTCCTTACCCTCATCTTACATCTCTGCACAGACAACTCTTTATTAAATCATTTCACAGTATAACGTTACTTACTGATGAAATTGTCTTATATTTTCTTTCTTCCTTTTTTTCTTTTTGACCATAGCAATCCTGGGCCTGGTCAGGGTTTAATTTGTATACACAGCTTTTAAAATGCATCTTTATTGGGGAAGTTTTACTTATTTCGATTTCTATTTGTCTTCTTTCTTTCTTTCTTCTTCTTCTTTTTCTTTTTTGCCTCCAGGGTTATCTTTGAGGCTTGGAGACTGCACTACAAGTGCACAGCCAGTTGTTCCATTTTATTGGATAGGACAGAGAGAAAGTGAGAAAGAAGGGGGAGGAGACAGAGAGGGAGAGAGAAAGACACCTGCAGACCTGCGTCACTGCTTTTGAAGCGATCTCCCTGCAGGTCAGGAGCCAGAGGCTTGAACTGGGCTTCCTTGCCTGGGTCCTTGCACTTTGTACTACCTGTACCTAACCCAGGTGAGCCGCAGCCCTGCCCCCTGCTATTTGTTTTCCAGTACCCCATACTTTACTTCTCAATGTATCATTGAAAAGGTAGCTTTGTATTTGTTTTTCAGAGTCAGAGCCTAATATAAGTATGATTTTGCCATTCCTGGGCCAACTGTTTCATGCAGATAGAGAGAGAGGGAGAGCCACCACAGCAATGGGACTGACTCTCTCCTAGTGTTGTGGCACAACCATTTGGTGCTGGGGCTCAAATCGCAGCCACATACATGACAGAGCACATATCCAATTCAAGGAGCTGCTTCTTCAGTCCCCAATGAGGTAATTTTTTTTTTCCTCCAGGGTTATTGCTGGGCTCGGTGCCTGCACCATGAATCCACCGCTCCTGGAGGCCATTTTTTTCCCTTTTTGTTGCCCTTGTTGTTGTAGCCTCGCTGTGGTTATTATTATTTACAAAGAACAAGAAAAAAGTAATCCTACATATAAGATACATGTTTATATTATATTCTGTATGTATTCAATAGCCTTGAATCACCAAAAAAAAAAATCTTGTTTGATAACCTCTCTTTTTTTTTCTTGAGCAGTTAAGTTCTCCAGAAGCTTTTAGGTCATAGCAATTTTCATGATTAAGATGTATTTATTAAGCTTGTATTGGTAGCCCTTCCCTTCCCTTCCCCTCCCTTCCCTTCCCTTCCCCTCCCTTCCCCTCCCTTCCCTTCCCTTCCCTTCCCTTCCCTTCCCTTCCCTTCCCTTCCCTTCCCTTCCCTTCCCTTCCCTTCCCTTCCCTTCCCTTCCCTTCCCTTCCCTCCCCTCCCTTCCCTTCCTTTTCCTTTTCCTTTTCCTTTCTTTTGCCACCAGGATTATTGCTGTTTGCCTGATGAATCCAACTCTCCCAATGGCCATTTTTCTTTATTTTCTTTTACTCAAGAGGACAGAGAGAAATTGAGAGGGGAGAGGGAGATAAGGAAAGAAAAAGAGACACCTGCTCATGAAACTTCCCTCCTGCGGGTGGCGACTAGGATTTTGAACTGTATCCTTAAGCAAGGTAAATTGTGCACTTAATTGGATGTGCCACTGCCACTGATGGAGAGTTTCTAAACTCTGTATAAAGCAAGTTAGTTTTGTCCTCTGTCATTAGAAGTTTGAAATCTAAGATTATCCAGATGTACAGTCAGTTACAGGAAGATGTTTTATTTGTATCTATTTGTGTGAAATGTATAATGTAATAAATTTGGGCTGCTTCCTACAACTAACACACTGATTGTGTTTATGTTGAGGGGAGTTACCCAGTCTATCACACAGGGTTTAATTGGAGCTGATCTTTTCCCTCTATTCCAATACATATAACATATGCTTATCAATGAATACTCACACATAGACTCCCTCATTCACCTGTGGCAGGGGTGGGGGTTGGTGATAACTGACTTGGGCCTGGATATTCAGAGCATTTTATCTACTGACCGTGGGAACTGTCCTTGGGATGGACATGTGACCAAATTCCATCCAATGAAACTTAGCTATGGGACTCCGGTTTTTCTAAAGAAGTTGATGAGAATATAGCATGTAAGCATGACCATTTGACAACTACTAGAATCTTCCCACAATAAGTAACAGAAAGGAAAACTAATCTATTTGAAAGATGGAGAGAGATGACATTTCCCCCCTTTCTTTCATTTCACAGTACAGAGAGAAATTGAGAGGGGAGGAGGAAATTGAGAGGAAAGAGAGAGAGAGAGAGAGAGAGAGAGAGAGAGAGAACTAGAGAGACCTAGAGCACAGCTTCACTACTCATGAAGCTTTCCCCCTGCAGGTGAGAGGCTTGGAAGGGAGGTGGGAGCTTGATCCTTGGGCACGGTAATGTGTGTGCTCAGCCAGGTTAAACACCATCCAGCACCTGATGACATTCGTTGAAAGTCAAGCTATTGAGTTCTATTCCCATATTTTCCAATGATGTAAGACTATACATCTGCTTTGTTTAAGTCCCTTTGGCTTTATTTTCTGTCACTTATAATGAAAAGGGTTCTTACTAAAGTATGTAATGTGCCAAGTAATCAGTTTGATCAGCCTTTTATACCAGACCTTTTGCACTTGTCAAAGTGACTCTACCGGTCACTTGTTTCAGAATACCAGAGATGCTAACAAAAGGCATATTCTGACATTGTAACTCCATATTGATTAGCTAGAATTTATAAAATGGAGGCATGGGAACCTCATATTTGTAAAATTGCCTCTGGAAATTTTGTAAAAGCACACTAAATTTTGAAGGCCAGCACTGAAATAATCAACTTTCAGCTATATTAACCAGTATACCAGTATTTATTAAATTTACTAGTGAGTTCAGTCAAATAACAGTTGCTTTTTTTTTTTACACAAATAATTGAACACCAGATTTTAAAACATTAACACATTTAAAATATCTTTCTGTCTCTATAAACAGAAAGAAAGGTTAACATAAGGGTATGTGCAAAGAGTTTTCATGAGACTCCCATGCTTAAATACCAGCAGAGGTTCCTTCTCACATGTAACCTGTAGTCTAAATCACCATTCCAACAAAGACGGCATAGAAAAGGAAAATTAAATAAGTAACTTTTACCTTAAAGAGGTACAGGAACAGGGAAGCCCATCGTGAAGGCATAACTGCTATCCAGTGTCTTTGTTCTTTCACATGTTGAATGAACTTTACACCTTCCCAATATGGCATTAATTTCCCACATTTGAATAATTCCTCATTTCCCACAGAGCTCCAGTGCAATAAAATATTCTTCACTGGTCAGGACTCTATGGATCTTTCTACTCCTTTAGACCTTTTCTATTGCATGTAAATGCACATATGTCCGGTTCACTAAGTGTTAGGACCCAGACAGCTTAAAATTCAAGGAATTTTCTTCAGTTCAGTTTCAGAAAAGATAGACACTTGTGGAGCAAAATCAAATGTGAATATGCCAACTGGCTAATAGATAAACATATTATGCTAATACTATTTTGTGAAAAAAAAAAACTGGCAAAAAATACAAGTATACCTAAGTATTTCAGTATATCTAAAGAACATTAAAGTAAGTGAAGCAATTCAAACATCACAAAATACATACCGAATGAGTCCCAGATGACATTACAGAAAACACAAAAGGTCAGTGAAAGAGTGGATGAATTATTGACCAGGGCCTGTAATCGAAAGACATCTAATACACACAGGTACAAGGGACCCAGTTAGGGTGGAAAAATTAGTCTATAGATAATTACCAACACTTATCAAATTGTTGACCTCAAATGGATGAATTGTATATAAAACTAATATTAAAACATAAATTTAAGGACTGGGCAATAGCTCACACAGTATCGCATGTGCCTTAGTAGACACACAGCTCTGGGACTAACCTTTGACACCAAATGGGAGCACTATGCTACCAGGGAATGTCCCATAGATGGGAGAATAGTACTAGAAACTCTTTTTGTTTGAAATAAAGATAATAAAAATAGTCATCCCAGTAATAGTAGAATCTGGCATGCAAGGGAACATGGCATTACCAAAACCCCCCAAACAAACAAACAAACAAAAAAGATATTTTACATGGAGTGAGAGTATATTTTATCAGAGTAGGGAAGAAGAATATCAAAATATCAAAATGCCAGTAGCATTTTGTTGTTGTTTTTGTGTTTACTAGAACACTGCTCAGTTCTGGCGGTGCTGGGACTTTTGGTGTCTCAGGCATAAAGCCTTTTTGCATAACCATTATGCCATCACCACAGGCCTGTGTACGGCATTTTTAAGGACACAGAATGAACAGTTCTAAAACTTGTATGGAAACACAAATGTCCACAAATAGTCAAAGCAATTCTGGGAGAAAGAAGAAAAATGGAGGCAGCACATTCCTCATTTTCAACTATACTACAAATTAAAACAGTATGAGGTTGGAACACAAACAGGCATAGACCAATGGAATAGAATAGAGAATCCACAAGTAAATTCACACACATCTGGACTTCACATTTGTATAGACATCTAACATATGATAAAAGGGCTAAAACTAGATAGTAGAGAAAGAAGACATACATATGCAAAAAAGAAAAATAAACTTAATATTTAGCACTGTACACAAAAATGAACTACTTTAATGAATTAAAGACTTGGATATTAGAACTAAAACTATAGAGTACATAGGAAAAAAAACACAGGGTGGTCCTGGAGGTGGCATAGTGGATAAAGCACTGGATTCTCAAGCATAAGGTCCCAAGTCTGATCCCTGGCAGCACATGTACCAGAGTGATGTCTGGTTCTTTCTCTCTTTCCTCCTATTTTTCTCATCAATAAGTAAACAAAAATTTTTTTACAAAAGAAAAAGAATACACTCTTAGATCTCCACGTCAGAGATGTGTTTGGAGACTCAATCTTTTAGCAAGGGAAACTACAGCAAGAATAAACAAATTTATCTACATAAAATTTTAAAATATTTTGTACAACAAGAGAAGCACACACACACACACCAACAACCTAAAAATTGGGAGAATATATTTGCACATATGTTAAAAGATTCTGATATTCAAAATGTATGAAGAAACCATACACTTCAACCACAAAAACTAAAGTAACCAAATAAAAATGTGATCAAGATATCTGAATAAATACTTCTTCAAGCAAGACATAAGGATGGCCCCACAAATATATGCAAAAATAGTCATTGTAATTTATTATTAGGGAAAAGCATATTAAAACCACAATGAGATACCACTTCATGCTGAGTAGAAAGAGCTACATTAATAAAAACTAGAAACAGGAAAGAGGGGTGGGCCAGTGCACTGGGTTAAGCACACACAAGGTGTACACCTTGTGTAAGAACTCCATTAGTGTTCCCCCTCTCCACCTACAGGGGGACGCTTCATGAGTGGTGAGGCAGGTCTACAGGTCTCTCTTGGCTCCTGGTGGACATTTTTTTTTTTTAGTTGGATAGGACAGAGAGAATTTGAGAAGGGAATGGAGGCAAGGGGAGGGGAAGATAGAAAGAGAGAGAGATCTTATGGAAAAGCTTTAGAAGTATGAGTATTAACTGTTTCCTGAAGGTTTTGTAGAATTCGTTTGTGAAGCCATCTGGTCCAGGACTTTTGTTGTTGGGGAGATTCTTAATAACTTGGGATACTTGGGATGAGTATGGGATGATCCCACTCATAAACAGACGTTGAGAAAGAAGAATAGAAAGGGAAACTAAAAGCAGGATTTGACTAAATTTAGAGTAGGGCACCACAGTAAAAACACTGTGGAAAGGGGGAGGGTGGACATTCAGCTTTCCAGGGCGACAGTGGGTGGAGGGTAGTGGTGGTGGTGGGTGGGATGGGACATAGTCTTTTGGTGGTGGTAATGGTGTTTATGTACACACCTATTAAATTATAGTAATAAAAATCACTATTTAATTAATATGAGAGGGGAAAAATTGATTGTATATCTCAAACTTTTTAAAGCACAGACTGAGTCTTTTTAATACATAGGCTGAGTCTTTGATATGTTGACTCTCTCAAAAGCCTAGACCAGGGAGAACAGAAGCAACTAGTGGCACAGCTATATACAAGATGCTCAGTATTATACAGCAAATCCTAACAAATGGACTTTTCAAAGTTAACCCAATTACCAAATGATGTGATGATAACAATAACTATCCATTGTCTTTTTGAACCCTAAGACAGCAGGAACATCACATTTTCACTATATAGCCTATATTTCCCCAGTCCTAGAACCTTAGAGTGGGGTGCACTTTCCTTCATGCTTCTCTCATTTCATATCAAATAATATTGCATTCGCCAATCACAACCTAATCAACGCAACAAATGCCACCTCAGCATGCTTCACTTCAGACTGTGTCCAGAGACTTCAGGTGTGGAATGACAACCCTTCAGCTTCATTACTCGGGTGAGACCTTTCCTTTCATAGTATTCTCTAATTCCATTCCAGGTGGTCCACTTTCTAACAAAGTCCCAAAACCTAGATATAGACCAGGTCCCCTGAGATAGAGCATATGTTCACATGTATCCATAAACTAGGGCAAAATATATACCTGAAATCAAAAGTACAAAATAGTCTTCAGTGAGTACCCCCCAACACTTCATCTGCACTATTCCAGCCTTTAGGTACATAATTTTTGAATAATTTGTTTGGCTTTGTATGTTAATTCTCTTTTCAGCCACCAGGTTCCAGATGCCAGCATGATGCTGATCAGACTTCCCTGGACAGACGACCTCACCAATGTGTCCTGGAGCTCCACTTCCCCAGAGACCCACCCTACTAGGGAAAGAAAGAGGCAGACTGGGAGTATGGATCGACCAGTCAACGCTCATGTTCAGCGGGGAAGCAGTTACAGAAGCCAGACCTTCCACCTTCTGCAACCCACAATGAACTTGGGTCCATACTCCCAGAGGGATAAAGAATGGGAAAGCTATCAGGGGAGGAGATGAGATATAGAGATCTGGTGGTGGGAATTGTGTGGAGTTGTACTCCTCCTATCCTATGGTTTTGTTAATGTCTCCTTTTTAAAATAAATAAATAAACAAACATACAAATAAATGAATAAATAAATAAGAAAAGGAGAGAGAAAGACCTGCAGACCTGCCTCACCACTTGTGAAGTGACCCACATGCAGGTGGGAAGACCAGGGCTTGTGCGGGTCCTTGTGCTTTGTATTGTGTGCACCAATGCCTAGCCCCCATCTGTCCTCCCCAACTCTATCTCCCTTTTCTCTCTCAATTTTTATCTGTCTTATCCAATAATAATAGGGGAAGCGGGAAGAAATGGCCACTGAGAATGGTGGATTTTTAGTACTGGAACTGAGCCCCAACCCCAGGTTGCAATTAAAACCCCTGGTGGCAATGAGAGAGAGAGAGAGAGAGAGAGAGAGAGAGAGAGAGAGAGGGAGAGACTAGAAACAACGAAGACCAGGGAAGTCGTGGGGGGAGGGGAGAAGTTTCGTTGTACATTGTTGTTGGTATTTGCACCTGCTATGGAAAATTTTAAAAAATTATTTATTTATTATGAGAGAGAGAGGGAGGAGAAGAGAGCATCAGAGCATCACTCTGGAACATATGATGTATCAAAGTCGCAACTCATGCTTGAGAGTCAACACCTTATCTACTGCACTCCCTTGTCATACCCTTCACCTCTCAACAAGGAAAAATGGCGACATAATGGAAACACTTACACAGAAATGGCTAGGATCTCAGATTAGCTACTTCAGGCTGTGGCAAAAATTCTGCATTCAGGTAGTGAGGACGCAGAAACCCACCAAAGGTCAATCAAACTATTCTGCTTCACTTCACACAACAATAAGCCACAATAGGGAATTTTAATCTGGCAGGCGGGAGGCAGGCTCAATTAAATTTTCTGCATTCCAATTCTGTATCCACAAACTTTCAACAATGTAGATGGCAAACAAAAGCTATAAGCCATATGGGAGCAGAAGCCTAGTCAATACTATAACAAGACAACTTGCTGAGAACAGCCTGCAGACACTTTGGATTTTAGTTGTCCTAGTGAAAGATCCTGGAGACATTCATAGATGGAACTTTTTAGAGACTGTTCCAAGCCAACCTGACACATTCAAACATAAATCTCAGCCTCAGGCCCTCATGGACATAATGAGAAGACTGAGGAAATCACCAGCAAAGATGGGTCATGACAGTAGCTTGAAGAAAACCCCAAACTCAAAAGAGCTATATTAACTTCCAAAAGAAGACTTTAAAGCTATGATCCTAAGGCTGAAATGAAAACTTTCAATGAAAGAAAATTCTAATGAAGTCAGAAAAAATATGAAAGTCAGAGAGAGAGAGAGAGAGAGAGAGAGAGAGAGAGAGGGAAAGAAAGAAAAGCATAGTAACTGTAATAAAAAAATATATATATATAGAAGAGGGGAACAACGGCTGAAGGAGGAAACCAAAGGTCAAAGTGATGAACTTGAGGATAAAGTAGAGGGAGTAACAAACAGCAACAACAATAGCAAAAAACTAAAATAAATGAAAATACTACAAGAGAGTCATGAGGCAATATCAAGAGAAATAACATTTGCATCATAGAGATGCCAGGAGAGGAGGAGAGGGAAAAAGAGGCAGAAGTGCTGTGATATAAATTCATAAATATGTGCTGCAAAGTGCAAGGACCCGTGTAATGATCCCAGTTCAAGCCCCCGGCTCCCCACCTGCAGGGGAGTCGCTTCACAGGCGGTGAAGCAGGTCTGCAGGTGTCTCTCTTCCTCTCCCCCTCTCTGTCTTCCCCTCCTCTCTCCATTTCTCTCTGTCCTATCCAACAACGACAACAACAATAATAACTACAACAATGAAAGAAAAAACAAGGGCAACAAAATGGGAATAAATAAATAAATATTTTTAAAAAACCAAAAAAATTCATAAATGTGTCTTTTTCCGGGTTGGTAGTATAAGCTACAATGCCGAGCAAAAAGTCAGCATTGCGTGCGTTTCCCGTCATAATACCAGTAACCTCCCAGAGAAATAAGATAGGGTTGGAATCTTAGCTGCAACCACTTTGATGAAAATGTATCTTCTCTCTCTCTCTCTCTCTTTCTCTCTCTTAATTATTAGTGATTTAATAATGATTAACAAGTGGACTGGGCAGTAGCACACCATGTTAAGTGCTCAGGTTAAGAGCAAGGACTAGCAAAAGGATCCCGGTTAGAGCCCTGGCTCCCCACCTGTAGGGGGGTTGCTTCACAAGTGGTGAAGTAGGTCTGCAGGTGTCTATCTTTCTCTCCCCTTCCTCTCTAAGTTTCTCTCTGTCCTATCCAACAACAATAGCAGCAGCAAACACAACAACAATAACAACAACAATAGTAACAACAATAGGAAAAAAAAAAAAGATGGCCACCAAGACCAGTGGATTCATAGTGCAGGCACTGAGCCCTAGATGTAACCCTGGAGACAAAAATAAAATAAAATAAAGGTTAATAAGATCATAAGATAACAGAAGTACAATTCCGTACAGTTCCCACCAGAGTTTTGTGTCCCATCCCCTCCATTGGAAGCTTCCGTATTTATCCCTCTGGGAGCATGGACTAAAATTCTTCTTTGGGGTGCAGAAGGTGAAAAGTCTGGCTTCTGTAATTGCTTCTCCACTGAACATGGATGTTACCAGTTGAATCCATAACCCCAGCCTGTTTCTGTCTTTCTCTACTTGGGTAGAGCTCTGGAGAGGTGAGGTTCCAGGACATATTGGTGAGGTCATCTGCCCAGGGAGGCCAGATGGCATTATGGTTGCACCTGAAACTTGGTGGCAGAGTTTTGGAGCAGAAGGATTGACATCTCAGGCTGAGCATCTCTGGATACAGTCCAAAGTGAAACATGGCATGGTGGCACTGGATACATTGACTTGGTTGAGGTCACCAGGGGTAGTATCACATAGTAGGGAATCAAGAGAAGCATGAATAAATACAAGCAAAGTCCCAGATGTTCCAGGACTGGGAGAAATATGGATCTTAAAGAGAATGAGGAAGGTTCCTTGCTATCTTAGTGTTTAAGAAGACAATAAAGAATTGTTACTATAATGAAGTTATTTGGGAGCTTGGTGTACTTTGAAAATCCCATGGTTAGGACATCCTGTACCATACATGACCTCCCCATGTTTTATATAATTTAATGCTATTTACAGATAACTATATCTTAGATACTGAAATGAAAAGTTTCTCTCCATGCATAACATAAAGCAGGAGAAAGTGGTTTTCTTGAACAATCCCAAAAGCTAGTAGCCCCCCCAAAATATAGTGCACACACACACATGCACGTACACGCACACACACACACACACACACGCATGTGCTGCAAAGGAAAATTCTAGGGACACATAGTCCAGGGAAATTGTGTAGTCTGAAGATGGAAGCAAGTCCCAGCTAAAGAAGGACACTGTAGATAGGAAAACTCATCCTGAAGTGACAGTTTTTTCAACTTCCCTTTCCTACGCTGCTTGTAGGCATCAATATCATAAACAATCAGACCTGGAGGAAGATTAGAGCTCTGCTTAAAGGTGACTGATGGGGGAGGGATGAGACCTTTCAAGGGGACAGCAAGATAGCTCACTTAGTACACCTATTTTGTCATGCACATGACCCAGGTTCCATCTTGGCCCCCTGCACAGTGGAGGAAGCTTCAGTGCAATGGTATATTTCCTTCTCTCACTCTGTCTCTGTTCCTATCTGAAAAAGATGTTTTTTAGTGGTGAAATCCCAGCAAGGACAAAATAGACAGTCACTTTTTTTGAACTAGCTCACCACTGGGAACATACAGACTTCAAACATATTGGTCAAGGAGTGTGGCCCCATCATCATGGCCCTAGTTAGGGAATCCTGGGTTTCCCATAAAGACATGATGGGTCTAGACCTCTAACAGATCCCTCTCTCCATCATTGCTGATCAAGAACAGCATCATGGACCCTCTTGTGGGCTCTACAGGATCTTGCCCTTAATGTGGAACAACAATGATAGGGACTGTCCCACTCTCTGAAGGGAGGCTGAGTCAACATATTCTGCCACTTGAGGAGGATGGGTCCTGAAATGAGTGCAGCCTAGGATGTTCCTATCTATGACCATGGAATGTGAACTGAAACCTACAGGGATGCAGAGGTTACACAGACCCCTGTGCTGAATATATGCCCCAGATCAAATTGATGAAGCCTACAGTTTTTGGAATTTATATACTTTCCCCATATTTGGGAGCTACTCTTTTTTTTTTTCTTTTTCCTGATCCAGCTTTCTAATCTTTCCAACACTGACACCATCTTCCCAGACAATACCTTTAGCCCACCTTCATGTCAGCTGTCAGGCTCAGGCAAAAATTGGTGAAGTCATGGGCCTCTTGGAATATACACAAAATAGACTTTCTAGCTCCTTCCAACATGAAGACCCCAAATCTCATCTGCTCTAGTCTTACCTTTAGGTTCCTGATTATTAAACAATTTGTTCTACTTTGTATCTTAATTCTTTTTCAGCCACCAAGTTGCCGATGACACCAATCTGACTTCCTCAGGCAGTTAACCTCACCAATGTGTCCTGGAATACCATCTTTCCAGAGCCTTGGCCCACTAGGGAAAGAAAGAAATAGTATGGAAGCATGAATCCACCTGCCAAGGCCTATGTTCAGTGGAGAAGCAATTACAGAAGCCAGACCTTCTGCACCCCATAATGATCCTGGGTCCATACTCCCAGAGGGATAAAGAATAGAAAAAGCTTTCAAAGGAGGGGATGAAATGTGGAACTCTGGTGATGGGAATTGTGTGGAATTATACCCCTCTTATTCTATGGTCTTATGGATCGTTGCAAAATCAATAAAAAAAAAAAAAGAGAAGAAGTGGTGTGGGAGATGACAGTGGCACACTGAGGCATTCCAATGTGAGCCTCTGTGGTCTATGGCTACAAGAACTACTGAGGATGGTCCTTCTCTACAGAGCTGTGATTCTGAGTTTTAGAAAACTATATCTCCTTAGAATTATTATAAAAATCTCACCTGGATGGAGGAGATAGTGTAATGGTTATGTAAAAGACTTTCATGCCTGAGGCTTTGAGGTTCCAGGTTCAATCCCCAGCACCACTATATGCCAGAGTTGAGCAGTGCTTTCTTTTGGTAACGTTACTTTTTTATTCTTAATTTTAAAAAATAGTTTATTTATTTGTTTTTACCAGAGCCCTGCTCAGCTCTGGCTTATGGTGGTGTGGAGGACTGAACTTGAGATCTTGGAGCCTCAGGCATGAGTGTCTGTTTGTATAACCATTATGCTATTTCCCCTCTCGCCAAAGTAGTGTTTTGGTAAAATATAACAATAGTAACAAAAATCATCATCCTGAATAAAAGGTTATTTTTCATAGAAACAAGTTCTAAACCACTGATAGGAACAAATATCTATTTCAGAAAAGTATCCCTTAAGTGGGAAGGAATTTTGTAAAAGAAGGAAATTGCTTCAGAGGAACTGAGGTTTTAAACAAAATTAAACTCTATTTTATTTAATAGGACAGAGAAAGGGAAGGTGGGGAGAGAGAGAGAGAGAGAGAGAGAGAGAGAGAGAGACCTGCAGCCCTACTTCACCTTTCTCCTTGCAGGTCGGGACTGGGGCTTTGAATCCAAGTCCATATGCAACAATTCACTTAACCAGGTGCACTGCTGCTCAGTACCGAATAGAGGCATTTTAACAAGTCTAATTATAGCAGACTTACTCCAGACTTCCCCAATAAAAATGGAAGCTTTTCTTTTTGAGAGAGCTTTCCCATAGACATCCTGTCTGCATGCTGAGAGAAGAATTGAATTTGGTGCATTTCATGATCCCCCTTAAAAATAATCAGGTACCCCCCATCAGTAGTGTATTGAGTCAAAGGATGGGCTTGGGCTGCCAAGTGGGATAACTTTTTATTAAAAACCTAATTTTTCTCTTTCACTCGTTTGCTGCCATAAAGCAAATGAAATTCGGCTTTTAAAAAAAGTGGTAACTCATGTAAGAAACAATTAGAGGAATTATTAAAAGTCCATAAATTATAGTAAATTTATAAAAAGCTCTTAGTGCCAATAAATAAGTCATATCCTTATCTAGACACATTCAAATGGGGCATCTATAAAAACGCACAAGGAAATGAAAAGTTCAAATGGAAGAAGAATCACTAGATGAATTACTTCATCCTAAATGTTGCAATTGGCTTCTTTTACAGGAACAATTTTTTTTCCCCCAGAGGTGATAAACGCAGAACCTCATCAATCTAGCTCTTTACCCTTGGCGGATACTTGCCTTTCTATATGCATGTATATATATTTTTTTCTTTTTGGCTCCAGACACAAAACAGAGTGTCTTAGTGATCCAGGATTTGTTTGAAGAGATTTCATCTGGAAAGAAGTCAAGCAGGGCACTAGCAGGGGAGCTTTTACAGATTATGACCTATAATCTCGTTAATACTCTGAAACACAAAGATCCAAATGTTAGGATAAGACGACTTCATATGTGGCCCTGTGCCTTACCTCCCCCACCCCTAGGAAGTCTTTCCAGAGACTCAGAAGAACTCAGCTTGCCCATACTGTTAGGAAAAGAGGGAAGAAAATATAGAAATGATGGCATAGATTTCAAATTTAGCATAGAATAATCTTCTAGTAGTAGGATTCACTCTGCTGTTATTCACTTTTCAGTTTAGGAATTCTTGATTTGTGGTAAAGGAAGGCTTTATTTTAACTGAGATAGTTGGATTAATCCATAAAGTTTCAGTTTTCACTAAAAAAGAAAAAACCTAGTGTTTACATATCCATGTGGAGACCAGTAAATTTTAATTTGTCCTCTTATAGGAAACATCTGCCGAAAGTAAATCTTCATAGCACCTAAGTTAAACTGTTAATATGCTCTCCTCTCCTTCCTTTAAACAAAGGAGTTTCTAGATGGTACCAAATCATATGATTTTCTACCTAAAATAAAATATTAAGGTTCTCTTTTCCCCAACTCAAATGAGATGTTTTAGGTTATAAAACTTGCATTTCAGTAAATCTCCATTTAAAATTCCTAAAACATTATTTCTTGTTTGTTTTTATAAGTAATTTCTTTTATTATGGTTAGATTTGAAAAAAGATGGCACTTCAGTGTATTAACTTTCTACTAATGTCCCCTGATACTTTTTAAAATCAATTCTTAATATTGCTAGAGTAAGTGTTATAAAACTATATAGGTATGGTTTCACACCACAGCCACCATCAAAGTTCTGTGCTCTCTACTTCAAAGTTTTCACAAAGTCTGAGAGACAATTTGGCTACTGTTAGCATACTTTGCTGGTTCATGTACCTTAATTATCTATAAAATACATGTGAGAAAAGCCATCTGGTAGTCATGAGATAGTGTCTGTCTTAAAAATAGTAATTGTTGGGGAGTCAGGCGGTAGCGCAGCGGGTTAAGTGCATGTGGCACGAAGCACAAGGACCGGAGTAAGGGTCCTGGTTCAAGGCCCCTGGTTCCCCCACCTGCAGGGGAGTCGCTTCACAGGCGGTGAAGCAGGTCTGCAGGTGTCTGTCTTTCTCTCCCCTTCTCTGTCTTCCCCTCCTCTCTCCATTTCTCTCTGTCTTATCCAATAACGACAACATCAATAACAAAAACAATAATAACTACAACAACAATAAAAAAACAAGGGCAAAAAAAGGGAAAATAAGTAAATAAATAGTAATTGTTTGAGGGGGACAAAGTGGTCAAATCTCTAGTTTTGTATAGTTAAGTCTTCACACAGTTTCACCTACCTACACACGTCCTGTGTGCATGGGGTGTGGGCATCCTGACAATGATTCCCCAAGTACCACCTGCTTGATAAAGAACAAACTACATGCAAGAAAGGCTAATGGAGGAAACAAACTCCAAACCTTAATTCCTGCAGGCCCTAGGCCTTTGTTCCCCAGTCATAAACGGAGAGTAACTTATTTAAAGGAATACTTTGATACAGAAATAGCAAAGTTACTAGGTCCTGGGAATAACTATCTACCCATCAGCTCTCTGAGTCATTGAATTCTGAATTTGATTTTTTAAAAAAATGCTGATGCCACAGATGCAGAGAAATTAGTGAGAAATTGAAGTGCCTGTTGCTGCTGAAATGCATGATTCACTGAATTCAAAATTCATCTGGGTGAATTTTGCGCAGATTGGTTAAGGAATCAAATTGCATTTCTAAAAAAATAATACTGCCAAAGAAAAAGTTAATTTCAAATTTTAGATACTAGACCTACACACTAATTCTTAGAATTAATCCACTTGGAAATCAGGGGCTTCTAGGATTATTCTTCTGAGGTCAGCTATTTGTCATATGGTTGAGAATCTGAAATTAGGCAACATTGTTGAGAGGCAAAAAACAAACAAACAAACAAAAAACCTTGAAATTTCAAACTCATCTATGGGATGGATTATTTATCTTATCTATCCTTCACATCATTTTGTTTGTGCATAAACTTAATCATTAAAAAATGAGCCAAGGTACTGTTCCAACTGAATTTTTAAATAGGAACATCTAAAAATGTGTTTTGGACAAGCCAGACACTAGCTTTGAATTATCAAATCTTCCATTCAGTAGAAATAATCAGTTCTAATACTGTCTTCTTAAGCTTATAGTATTCCAATGAAACTCATTTTATTTTTTCCATTGTTACGTTTGTTGTTGCTGCTGTTGCTGTTGTTGGATAGGACAGAGAGAAATTGAGAGAGGAAGGGGAGAGGAAGATAGACACCTGCAGATAGACACCCCTACAGGTGGGGGTCGGGGGCTTGAACTGGAATCCTTGCGTGGTCCTTCCACTTTGTGCCATGTACGCTTAACTAGGTGCACTACCACCCGGCCCCGGAGATTCATTTTTAAAACAATGTACTAAGCATTTTATACTTGTAGAATGGGGGGGGGGGGGTGAGAAAGAAAAGAAAATGGAGAAAGTGTGCTTTCAACCTGAACATGCATGTGGCACTTAGCAAGAGTCTCTGTCTTCTCTTGTCTATTTATTAACCTTGCTTCTCAGTGTATTTTAACAATGGTATTTTTTTTTTTACAAACAGATTTATTTTAATAGGGACATAGAATAAAATTAGGATACAGTTAGTACAATTCGGGGATGGAGAAAAACATTAATGCAAAATGAATATATAGTAAAAGAACATGTAACCTTTTCCATGATGAACTTACCACATAAATTTTCTCCTTTCTCTGAAAAGTATGAGACAAATATCCAGAATGTCAAAATCAGAAACCATTTGGTTCCAGCTAATACAGGGCCTGGGGCAAATGACATGATTTTTTTTTTTTTTGTACCACAGTCCTCTTTTGTAAAAATGAAGAAAACTGTACCTTGTTATTCTAGACCTTCATTAAATCTTTAAAAGAAAAGAAAAAAGTATAGTTTTAATTTTGTAAAGTCACTACCTAGGTTTTCAGCCTTTAAATTCAAAATCACTGTTCAGGGGCAGGTGGTGGCACACCTGGATAAGCACACACATTACAATGTGCAAGGACTCAGGCTCAAGCAGGGGGAAAGTGGTGAAACAGGGCTGCAGGTGTCTCTCTGTCTCTTTTCCTCTCTATCTTCCCCTCTTGATTTCAGACTCTATCCGATAAATAACAGATAAAAAAAACTGCTGGATAATCTAATATGTTTTTAAATGCCTGAGCAGGTAAGTAATAGTTTCTCATATCCAAAACTCAGCCCCACATTTTCCCCCTAATCCACAAGCTCCTTAATTTTGAATAATAGTTCTACTGTTTAAAAGTTCACAATATCCTTCTACAATGTGTCATCTCACTGGATCCCCACAGCAACTGTGAGAGGTGGATGTACTGTTTCCAGCAAGGAAATGAAAGGACAACGAGGCTAATTTCTTGCCTGAATCTCATGGACTGGAAGCAGCAGAGACAAACCTTGAATCTAGTTCTTCGGGGTCTACTTGCCACATAGCCTGTTCAGGATCTAGGTCAGCACAAGTTGGATCCTCATCATGGATAAGAAATCCAGATTTTCCTTATCTTTCAGGGTTTCCCTTAAAACCCATCAGAATAATAGGAGTTCTCAGGAAGGGATACATATGTATAGAAATAGATGCAGATTTTACCTAGGCAGCCACAGAGTTGTGTGTATATAGCTCAACTAAGAATCGCTAAATCATTAGTCTTGTGCCATACTAGTTCCAAATATATATATATATATATATATATATTTCAAATGAATGCTAGTAATCACAGTGAATAACAGCCCTAGGGGTAAAGTGACAGTTCAAGGCTTTATAGTTGCCATAAAAGTGGTGCTGTTTCTGAGCTTTAAGATGAGCAAATCTCTGGGGTCTGTGTCCATTGTGGTTCTAATAGCATTAGAAATAGTGAGTTGGTATAAAAATAATAAGATTTATGTTAGTGCAAACTGCTGACTATTAACTCTGATTTTGAAGAGACGAAAGAAAACAAAAACTAAACTAAACTGCATTCCTATTATGCTTGCATTTATAAGAAAGTGCAAATCCTAACTGCTGGTGAACACTAACCAAGGGAAGGCAAGCAGCTAATTCTGATGTCTTCAGAGTATAGTCAGTAGAAATAAAATGGGAAAGAAACCATCTTTAAAAAGCTGTCATGTGGCTGTTTGGAACTGTGGGTTTCTAACTACAAAAGGGACTAAGAACTAGCTGGACAGACACTTTTATTCTCAAGGGGAAAAAGATTTAAGAATCTGACTCTGTGGAATTAAACATCTAGCATTAAGCAATTAATGGTAGAAAGTAAAACAAACACTCATTTATGACTTGCACTCGGTTGGTCAAATTGATCTGAAGCATAAGATCAAGGGTTTACCTTTGCTATTTGGACAACTTTTATACCATGTGGATATAAGGGATCCTACATTCATTTTTTTTTTTTTTTTAACGAGTGCACTGCTCAGCTCTGACTTATGATGGTACAGGGCATTGAACCTGGATCCATGAAACCTCAGGTATGAGAGTCTTTTTACATAGCCATTATGCTATCTCTTCCACCCTCTACTGCGTTCCCCCACCTGATCCTACAATCCTTAATTTCTTTCTTTTTTTTTTTTTTTCAGAAAAAGAATCTTAACTATACTCTTAGCTTTTTAGTTTATCAGTTAGAAAAGGTACTTTCTTATTCTGAAAAAGCTTCCCACTGACTTTACGATTATTATTCAGCTATCAAGACATTTTGGCTTTATCAGTTTATTTAACAATCTCATTAACTCAGCTAGATCTTCTCAACAACAAGAGTGTTCTTATTATTGTTTTGCTAGATGGGAAGTCTGTCTTCTTAAAAACCACATAATTATAAAAACAAGTATGTTGTAAATGAGACTTTGGCCACAGGAGGGAACTTAACCAAAGTACCATTGGCACATCTTAATAAAAGAAAAATCAAGCTTAAAATATTGAATTGAATACTTGAGCACAAGATCAGCTCCCACAATTTGGGAATTTTTATGGCCTCCCTAAAGGCAGGTATACTTGGTCTGTTAAATTTGTTCATAAAATATCTCCTTGAGGCCTTAAAATGTAGTGTTTTGGATTTTCAATTCATTCATTTTGGGCCAATTGTATAGCTATGTTATCCCCCCAATTTCAAGACAGACCTTCTAGTGATATTGTGACAGTCAATAGCCTTCAGAAGAAGGGTGGAAACCACAAAACAGAGGACATACTACAAATTTCAGAATATATGCATATACTATTTATTTATTTTTACTAGTTATTTATTTCTATTAAGTATACTTGCATATTGTCTCAACAATCTACCTTTGGAAGTAAGACCTACAAAGACACAATTTGAACTCTTAAGTGTTTATCTATGGGAACCATTTTTGGTAAGAGGCGGCTTTTCCTTTTCCTTTCATACATTACAGTATGACCTGATTTTTACAGTGAAAATTTATTAATTTAGCAATTAATCCAGCACCACCACAAGCCAGAACTGAGCAGTGCTCTGGCTTAAATATATATATATAATGTTAAAAAATAAAATAATAAAAATTAGCAATTTAAAAGAGGGAGCTGGGCAGTGGTATACCTGGTAGAGCATACATAAGTTTCCAGTCTCCACCTTGGCGGGGGGAGAAGCTTCACAAGTGGTGAAACAGTGCTGCAGGTGTCTCTTTTTCTCTCCTCCATCTATCCCCTTCTCTCTCAATTTCCCTTTATCTCTGTCAACAAATAATGAAATAGAAAGTGAGGACTGTCAAGATAGCTCATTTGGATAGTGCTTGTGCTTTGTCAGTCTGGTCCTCACTGTACTGAAGGAAGCTTTGGTGCTGTGCCTTTTTGTCTGCCTCTCTATTTCTATTTGAATTAGTCAGCTTGGAATATTGAAGCCACAGTGACAACAACAAAAAAAGTCAGTACTTGGGAGTCGGGCGGTGGCGCAGTGGGTTAAGCGCACGTGGCGCAAAGCGCAGGGACCGGAGTAAGGATCCCTGTTCGAGCCCCGGGTTCCCCACCTGCAGGGGCGTCGCTTCACGGGCGGTGAAGCAGGTCTGCAGGTGTCTATCTTTCTCTCCCCTCTCTCTCTGTCTTCCCCTCCTCTCTCCATTTCTCTCTGTCCTATCCAACAACAAAGCAACGTCAACAATGGCAATAATAACCGCAACGAGGCTGCAACAACTAGGGCAACAAAAAGGGGAAAAAATGGCCTCCAGGAGCGGTGGATTCATGGTGCAGGCACCGAGCCCAGCAATAACCCTGGAGGAAAAAAAAAAAAAAAGTCAGTACTTTTTTTTTTTTTTTTTTTTTCCTCCAGGGTTATTGCTGGGGCTTGATACCTGCACTACGAATCCACTGCTCCTGGTGGCCTTTATTTTTTATTTTTTATTTTAATCTTTTAAAATTATCTCTGTTTATTGGATAGACATAGCTAGAAACTGAGAGAAAGGGGGAGATAGAGAGGGAGAGAGACAGAGAGACACTTGTAGCCCTGCTTCACCACTCCTGAAGCTTTCCCCCTGCAGGTGGGGACTGGGGGCTTGAACCTGAGTCCTTGTGCACTGTAACATGTGCGCTCAACAAGGTGCGCCATCACCCAGTCCGCCTTTTTTTTTTCTTTCTTCATTTTATTTGACAGGACAAAGAGAAATTGAGAGAGGAGAGGGAGCTTGAGAGGGAGAGAGACTAGACACCTGCAGACCTACTTAACTGCTTCTGAAGAGACCCCACCCCCACTCCACTTCCCCCATAGGTGGGGAGCTGGGGGCTGGTACTGGGATCATTGGGCAGGTCTTAGTATTATGTGTGCTTAACCTGGTGCACTGCCGCCAGGTCCCCCAATACAGTTTTTTTATAGTACCTATAATATGATAAAAAGAAATTTGAGACAAGTCAGAAAAAAGTGAGATATTTCAGAAAGACAAAGACAAGTATGCGGTGATCCCACTCATAAACAGAAGTTGAGAAAGAAGAACAGAAAGGGAAACTCAAAGCAGAATCTGACTGAGTTTGGAGTATGGCACCAAAATAAAAATCTCTGGGTGGAGGGTGAGGGTAGATGGTCCGCTTTACTGGGGGGTTGGAGGGGGACGGGGGACGGGGGACGGGGGAGGGGGTAGGGACACAGACCTTTGGTGGTGGGAATGGCGTTTATATAAAAAATAAAGTGGGGAGTCGGGCTGTAGCAGCGGGTTAAGCGCACGTGGCACAAGGATCCCATTCGAGCCCTCGGCTCCCCACTTGCTGGGGAATCGCTTCACAAGCTGTGGAGCTGGTCTACAGGTGTCTTTCTCTCCCCCTCTCTGTCTTCCCCTCCTCTCTCCATTTGTCTCTGTCCTATCCGACAACAACGGCATCAATAACAACAACAATAAAAATAAATAAATAAAATATATTAAAAAATAAAATAAAAAAGTAAAAGAAATGTGAAAATATGTCTGGTAGTCTCAGACAAATTCAGTACACAGTTAAGTAAATTATTTTGGGGTGATCTTGTGGCTAAAGTAGAAATCATGTTAGCAGGATTATTTTCATATTTACTAGAGCAGCTCTATAAATTCACTAATTCATCCTAATGTTTTATTGCCCTTGAGATGCATTTGGAATCAAGTAGTTAGCAATTATTTCTGCTTCAGGAGAATAAATGATTACCCCAGGTAAGCAACTGATCCATCACTAAGAGTCCATCCCAACAAAAGAACAGTTTTAAGTACCAGTACACAGGGATGTGTGTTATAAAAAGACATGTTCTGATAGCTTTGAATTGGGCGCTCATGCTCAAGAAGTAGAATAACAGCAAGATTTTTAGCTTCTAAACAACATCACTGACAAGCCTAAGCTCCTTAGAAGGCTGGCACGCTCTGGTATAGGATTCTGTGTCCTGACATGTGCCTTCATAAACACAACAAAGCATGTTTAAATACACACTTTTTTCTTCCTTCCTTCCTTCCTTCCCTTCCCTTCCCTTCCCTTCCCTTCCCCTTTCTTTCTTTCTTTCTTTCTTTCTTTCTTTCTTTCTTTCTTCCTTTCTTCTTTCCTTTCTTTCCTTTGCAATAAGGAGTAGGAACCTCATTGCAGTTAGATTTGTTTGTTGTAAATATTTTAAAAGCATGAAGTGAAAGCAGAGCCTCAAAGGCTGAATGAAACACATAGGAAGGGCAGGCAGGGAGGGATACGGTAAAGAAGATAGGCCTGGGGAGGTGGGGGGGGGGAGGTAGAGGGGATGTAGATGCTTAGTGTTGTTCTCATTAATTTCATAAATCTAGCCACTTGTAAAGGTACAGGAAGTTTGTAGACCAAGTTCACAAAAGCCCTGAAATTGATGATTTGCTGGAAAGATACCATCCTAAAGCAATTGAACAAGGAGAAAAAGGGCAAGAAAGAGACACTTCATAAAGCCAGGCCTAAACTAATGCTTTTTTTTTTTACACTTTCGCATTTACACTTAACCTAAAAAGATTAAAATATCATAATAATTCTGAGAGTTCTGGCTCTCAAGATTTCCACTATGACACATCAATAAAGCAAGGCAAGGTGACTGAGAAAGAACGGCCCGCTTTCATTTCCTGCTCATTTGAAGGTCACTTTTGGAGATAAAGATTATATTTTTTCAGAACCAGAGGATACATGAACATTTCTAGAAACTTGTAACATCAGATGTTCTGAACGAGCGAAGGAAAATGAATGATCCTATTAAGATACTTCTGACCATAAATCAGAGGTGTTAAGCCCTGACTGGCTAACTTCAGCTTCCCATTTGACTCATCTGAAAATGGAACTGATGTGAATATAGATTGAGGTACCATTAGAGGTGGCTCTGAAGCTGCTACTCATGGGTCTCAAATTGAAATACAGTGTGCCCAGCACCCAGAGACAAATATTTGCATCGTTTCATTGCTAAGTGACTCTGTAGGAGCAGTAGAAAAATGGGTGTCATGCTTGCAATACAAAGAACTGCTCAGATTAAAACTCATAGGCTCAGAGGAAAGAGTGGTGAGCAATTTACTAATGTTGAGTGCCTGGGAAAGGGTGATTTCATTTTCAAGCTTACCCATCTGCATTTGCAAAAGCATCTATTGATATTTCTCCCTCTGTGGCACTCCTATTCTAAGCGTTATTTTGCTTTGACCCTCTAATGAGCAAAAGAGAATAGGGACCCATCTATTCTTCTGCATTCTTGGGCCTCAGAGTTGCCTTTTTCCCAGATAGAAGAAAGTTATAGTTCTATCCCTCATTTGTGGGAAAGTGTTTCAACCTTCTGAACTTTAATTTCCCCATCTATGAAATAAAACCAAGATAATTCTAAACTATGTCAGGGGGTTGTTTTGAGGCATAGGCTGGGTTTGTTAAGGCAAATAAAACATGTGGCACTTAATTGGCAGCAAACAAATGTTGTCTTCTTTCTACTAAAAAAGTGCCAGGTGAAGACAAACTGCTGGCTCATTAAAGTCCCTATAATTAATCGATGCTGTTCCCTCCCCCCAACCCCTGAAAAAAAAATCAAATGCATTTACTTTTGTCTCCCTAGTACGCCATACCAAATCTAGCACACTATACTCGACAATATTTGCTTTGTAAATATTACTTAAAATGACCTTTGCAAAAATGCAAATAGGCCAGCGATTTCCATGGTCAACTGAGCAGAACAAATAAAGAAGCTATCAGGAAGGTTTAAGAAGTGTTGTTGGGGGGGGGGATGTCAGACAGTAGTGTAGTGTGTTAAGCACACGTGGTGCCAAGCGCAAGGAATGGAGCAAGGATCCCAGTTTGAGCCCCGGCTCCCCATCTGTAGGGGAGTCACTTCACAGGCGGTAAAGCAGGTCTGCAAGTGTCTCTCTTCCTCTCTCCCTCTCTGTCTTCCCTTCCTCTCTCCATTTCTCTCTGTCCTATCCAACAACGACATCATCATCATCATCAACAACAACAACAAAACATCAAGAGCAACAAAAGGGAAAATAAATAATAAAAAAAACTTTAAAAAGAAGTGTTGTTGGTGAGTACTGGAGATTGAGGCAAGTGTGCATCAGCTGGGAGAGTCATTGACTGCTTCTCCTCTCAACTGGCCTGCACTCATTGCCACGAGGCTGTAATCAGCACAGCTCAGAGCAGGACATTAGAGACAGCTAAGGACTTTGTCAAATGTGGCATATATACTTTAATCTGCAAAGTATATAGCAGAAATATCAAGGCTAGATCTTTGATAGAAATAAAAGATTTCTTTTAAAAGTTTTTTTTTTGGGGGGGGGATTTGTTTCTGTTTTCACCTGAGTACTGCTCAGTTCTGACTTAAGGTGGTGCCAGTCATAGGACTTGGGACTTTAGAATCTCAGGGATAAAAGCCTTTTTGTATAACTTTTATGCTATCTCCCCTCCCCTTAAGAAATAAAATTAGGGGGACTGGGCGGTAGCACAGCAGGTTAAGCGCACATGGCAGAAAGCCCAAGGACTGGCATAAGGATCCAGGTTCAAGCCCCCAGCTCCCCACCTGCAGGGGGGTCGCTTCTCAAGCTGCGAAGGTCATCTGCCATTGTCTGTCTTTCTCTCCCCTTCACTGTCTTTCCCTCGTCTCTACATTTCTCTCTGTCCTATCCAACAACAACAGCTATAACAACAATAACAACCACAACAAGGACAACAAAAGGGAGAAAAATAGCCTCCAGGAGCAGTGGATTCCTAGTGTAGGCACTGAGCCCAGCAATAACCCTGGAGGCAACAACAACAACAAAAAGAAATAAAATTAGAGGGGCGGTGTTCACTTCCTAACAAAGTCCCAAAACCTAGATATAGACCGGGTTCCAGGAGATAGAGCATATGTTCACAGGTATCCATAAATTAGGGCAAATATATACCTGAAAGCAGTAGTACACTATAGTTTGCAGTGAGTAGCCCCCAATACTTCATTTCCACTATTCCAACCTTTGGGTCCATGATTCTTCAACAATTTGTTTGGCTTTGTATATTAACTCTCTTTTCAGCCACCAGGTTCCAGATGCCATCAGGATGCCGGCCAAGGCTTCCCTGGACTGAAGACCCCACCAATGCGTCCTGGAGCTCCGCTTCCCCAGAGACTCACCCTACTAGGGAAAGAGAGAGGCAGACTGGGAGTATGGACTGACCAGTCAATGCCCATGTTCAGCGGGGAAGCAATTACAGAAGCCAGACCTTCTACCTTCTGCAACCCACGATGACCCTGGTTCCATGCTCCCAGAGGGATAGAGAATGGGAAAGCTATCAGGGGAGGGGATGGGATATGGAGATTGGGTGGTGGGAATTGTGTGGAGTTGTACCCCCCCCATCCTATGATTTTGTTAATGTCTCCTTTCTTAAATAAATAAATAAATAAAAAGAAAATAATGAACACATTAAAAAAAATTAGAGGGGCGGGTGGTGGCACACCTGGTTGAGAACATATGCTACAATCAATGCATAAGGACCCCAGTTCAAGTCCCCGGCCCCAACCTGTAAGAGGAAAGCTTCATAAGTGGTGAAGCAGGGCTGCAGGTGTCTGTCTCTCCTCTCCATCTCTGTCTCCCCCTACCCTCTAGATTTTTCTCTGTCTCTACTCAAATTAATAAAAATAAAAAACAAAAAAGTTACTGTCATATATTCTAACAGAACTACCATAAGCATCACAATTACAGAAGTCACACATGAAAGTGGTTATACGATTAATCATACTAAGAAAGCACCCTAAAGAATAAGAATGATTTAGTCTCTAAATTGTACTTTGGCATCTAGGTAATTTCTTAAACTTTGAATAATTGAGAAATAGAATCATATATTTTCCATACTTAAATTTTAAATGTAAATTATGGTCCTTTAATATGACACACTTTAAAAGAAGAAGGAAATATATTGGAATACAATTTTATCATTTTTTATGAAGAACTTTTTGGAAAAGCCTATAAAATTGTGAAAGGAATACTTCAAATTAAGCAGGAAAATTCATAGTTCATCTGAACTGATATTATTTCTTTTATAGATAAATGAGCAAAGGCTGGTAGTGGTGTAACCAGTAAAGAACAAAAGTTTCTGGGGGCCGGGCAGCGGTACAGTGGGTTAAGCGCACATGGCACCAAATGCAAGGACTGGCATCATGATTCCTGTTAGAGCTCCCCATATGCAGGGAGGTTGCTTCACAGGCAGTGAAGCAGGTCTACAGGTGTCTTTCTTTCCCTCTCTCTGTCTTCCCCTCTTCTCTCGATTTCTCTCTGTCCTATCCAACAACAACGACAGCAATAACAACAACAATAATAACAACAACAAGGGCAACAAAGGGGGAAAATAATAATA
This sequence comes from Erinaceus europaeus, assembly GCF_950295315.1. Taxonomy (NCBI): domain Eukaryota; kingdom Metazoa; phylum Chordata; class Mammalia; order Eulipotyphla; family Erinaceidae; genus Erinaceus; species Erinaceus europaeus. The sequence continues at coordinate 59,857,892 of NC_080177.1, forward strand.
AAAAGCAACAAAAGTTACCATGAGTAAGGACTCAGGTTCAGGTCCCCAGCCTTCACTTGTGGGGGCTGGAGGGGGAAGCTTCACAGGCTACAGATGCCTTTCTCTCTCTCTCTCTTCTTTTCTCTCCCCTTCTCTTGCCCTATTTCTGTCTCGATCATATTATAAAGAAAAAAAAAAGTACAATTCCATGTTAGAAAATCCAGAATATTTTCGTCCTGAGAAATACCTGGAGAGGGGGAGAGAAAGATAGACACCTGCAGGCCTACCTCACCATTTGTGAAGCGACCCCCCAAACACACCTGTGTGTACAGGTGGGGAGCTGGAGGCTTGAATCAGGATCCTTGCGACAGTCCTTGCTTGCACTTTGTACTTTGTGCACTTAACCTGGTGATCTACTGCCCAGCTCCCCTCTTTCCTTCTCTATCTCCCCCTTCCCTCTCAATTTCTGGCTATTTCTATCCAATAAATAAAGATAATAAAAAAAGAAAAAAAGAAATCTCAATATTTTCCCACTAACATGCTGTAAATTGTTTTTTAAAACACCCAGTGTGTTTTTCTGTCTTTATTTCTCCCCCTCTTTCTTCTCTTTCTTCCTTTTCTTTCTCTTCCTCCTCTGCTTCTGCTTCTATTATGGTAGAGACACAGAAAAAGAGAGACACCTGCAACACTTCCTTCACTGTTCATGAGGTTTCTCCCCTGAAGATGGGGCTCCGGTATTAGACCCTGATCCTTGCTCATGGTAACCTGTGCACATGATGTGTTATGCCATTGCTCTGCCCCATAAATATATTCTAAGCAAATAATTACAGATGCAAAAGACCTTAATTATTTTCACTTTTGACATTTTTATTAGGTGGTCTGGGAGGTGGCGCAGTGGCTGAGGAACTAGACTCTCAAGCATGAGGTCCTGAATTCAATCCCCAGCAGCACATGTACCAGAGTGATATCTGACTCTTTCTCTCTCTCCTCCTTTTTCATTAATAAAATAAATAAAATCTTTAAAAAACATTTTTATTAGTGACTTAGTGGTTCACAAGATTATAGCACAGAACAGTTCTGAAGTGGGTGAATAAGCCAGTCCAGGGATGGCTCCCTGTTTCCCAGGAACTTTTTGGTGGCAGCAATGCAGAAACAAAGGGACCTCGAAGTCTTAGGCAAACAAGCAATAGTTTATTAGAAAAGAGACACCCATGTGGAAAGATACACACATCTGGAAAGTCAGATAGGCCCGGCTACATTTAAAAGCCTTCTTTCTATACTTACCCAATGCTATAGGGCATACATACATTGATTAATGACTTTTACATATGCTTTGTAAAGATAACATGGACTATGAGGAGGATGGTTAACACTGGCACCAAACAGCCTGGTTCTTAAATCTTACGTATGTTTATCTACTGCCCTGTCCAGAGACAAAGAGCTAAAGTGCCTGGGCAGAAGGTGTTGGCCATGAGTTGTTAATTGTTTACCTCCAGAAGGAGGATTTATTGCCAGCAGCTGGTGTTCTTGTCCTTGGAGGGTTTCTTGTTCTCCACATTCCAGTCTGGCTTACAGGCACTTCCTCAGTGCAGGTAGATGGGTGAGCTTCAGGAGAGGAGAAAGCCCCATCTTACCTGGAGTCCGTTCCACATTGTACCCACCACCAAAGGCCTGTGCCTCTCACCTTAGTTCTTTTTTACTTTTAATTTCCATGAAGAAACACCTCTGATTTGAGACTGAATTGATGGACTTTTTTTTTTTTTTTTTAACTTTTCAGGGTGAAAACAAAGGCAATCCTAAGTTTCTCTTTAGAGGGTTTCCATTTGCTGAAGTTCAGGGCAGCAAGTGCTCTGAGAGAAGCATCTCTTCCCTTTCCAGACTTGTACATTCATCACTGTCATGTGGCACTTACAGCCTCAGAAAACTTGCAGAAATATTCCTTCCCCTCCCACCCCAGCAGTATAACACCGATAGCATTATTCACTATGAAAATGACATTATGGCAGAAATAATAATTTGTCCCTCCTGAATGCCTGAGTGACTCGTAGGAGACGGCACCCTGGCATGTTCACATTCATGTTCAGAAAGAGCGGAAGAGGCTGTTTCCAGGAAGGTCTTGGCAGCTGGCTTGACAGCTGAACTCATTAGGTCTGATGATGGGGGTCATGGTGGTCTCTTCCACTGTCTGTGCTTTGTTTTAATCAAGGATCATTCTTTTGTTTTCATAGGATTGCACTTCCACTGAGAGGGTCAGTGTTTGACAGTGCATTCATTGACACATGCTAACAATTTCATTATGTACCTGGACCCCCAATTTTTCTCCCTCTCCTCCTTCCCCAGAGACGTTTGCTTTGGTGCAATACACCGTGCCCAGTCCATGTTTCATTTGGTGTTTTCCCTCTCTGTCCCTACCTATTAAGTCCTGCTAATAGATGAGTGGCTAAAAAACATTGTGGTATGTATACATCATAGAATACTACTCAGCTGTTAAAAATGATGAAGTGAGGGTTGGACAGTGGCACACCAGGTTAAGCGCACATAGTACAAAGCACAAGGACCTGTGCAAGGATTCTGGTTCAAGCTCCTGGCTCCCCACCTGCAGGGGGGTCGCTTCACAAGTACTGAAGAAGGTCTGCAAGTGTCTCTCTTTCTCTCTCCCTCTCTATCTTCCCTTCCCCTCTCAATTTCTCTCTGTTCTATTCAATAAAATGGAAAAAAATGGCCACCAGGAGCAATGGATTCTTTTTAAAAAATATTTATTTATTATATTTATTCCCTTTTGTTGCCCTTGTTTTATTGTTGTAGTTATTATTGTTGTCATCGTTGTTGGATAGGACAGAGAGAAATGGAGAGAGGAGGGCAAGACAGAGAGGGGGAGAGAAAGATAGACACCTGCAGACCTGTTTCACCGCCTGTGAAGCGACTCCCCTACAGGTGGGGAGCTGGGGGCTTGAACCACGATCCTTACACCAGTCCTTGCGTTTTGCGCCACCTGTGCTTAACCCGCTGCGCTACCGCCCAACTCCCAGGAGCAATGGATTCTTAGTGCAGACACCAAGCCCCAGCGATAACCCTGGAGGCAAAAAATAAAAATTAAAACAACAACAAACAAACAGTGAAGTTATCTCTGCATCTTCATGGATGAAACTTGAGGACATCCTGTTGAGTGAGATAAGCCAAAAAGAGAAGGATGAATATCAAATGAGACGCGACTTTTGATGGGGAAAAAAAAAAAAAAACGGAGAAAATTCTGGGTGCGGGGTAGATAGCATATTGATTTTGATTTGGCAAAGAAAAAAAAATTCATGCCTGAGGTTCCAAAGTTCCAGATTTAATCTCTCGTAGCTCCATAAACCAGAGCTAAGCAGTTTTCTAGACTCTTATCTTTTTTCTGTATATCTTTCTCATTAAAATAAAACATATAAAATATATATTCTTTTAAAGGAAAAGTTTTTTTTCTTCATCAAAACATGCAGGGACTGCTAGTTTTATAGCATCCCCCCCATATGTAAGGTCGAGATATAAAAGTATTTCAGAGATTAAAAAAATATGGGGGGCCGGGCGGTAGCGCAGTGGGTTAAGCACATATGGCGCAAAGCACAAGAACTGGCATAAGAATCCTGATTCGAGCCACCGGCTCCCCACCTGCAAGGCGGGGGGGGGGGGGGGGGGGTTGCGTCACAGGGAGTGAAGTAGCTCTGTAGGTGTCTATGTTTCTCTCCCCCCTCTGTCTTCCCGTACTCTCTCGATTTCTCTCTGTCCTATCCAACAACAATGACAGCAATAACAACAACAATAATAAACAACAAGGGGGAAAAAAAGGTTCCAAAGCATCCAAAATGCCAGAAAGTTTGGGTTATCAGCCATAGCTTAGTATTTTGAAATGATTTATGCGTATTTCTTTTATGTGGTATGGCCAGATATATCCAGGTATATCCATCAGGTACCATATTCAGATCCATTGCCCTGGGCACTAGCCCAATATTGGGACTTTCCTATTTTTAGCTAACAGGTCTTTACTGGGAGGCATTACAAATGCTATGCATGACAACAGCCAAACTTACTGAATTAGCACCTGGCCACAGCTAGGGTAGTCCAACCTCCTCAGGGGTTCTGCAATTTAACAAGGTTTGTTTGCAGATACATATTAAACTGAAGAAGCCACTCCAGTGTATTGCTAAGAAACGTAGCAAGCCAATGAGATCGATTTGGAAAACAGATTTTGTGTGACTTATGTCACAGTATGCCGAGAGCAGCCAACATTTCTAGGATGCTGATATTGAATTGTAATCTGTTCTGGGAGTTTTAGTCTGCCCGATTCCAGAGAAAATGAAGGTTGATCTCTAAGCTTGGTGTGACACCACTCCAGCTTCTGGAGACTCCCACCTGAACTTATTTCTCTTACACAGCTGTGGATGAGCATGTTAAAGCTGCCAATATCTTCATGTCTCCTGAGAATGCCTAAGGGGCCAAATAAAGTGATCTAAGCATTTGAGACTTTCTAATAAACTAAGACCTCGAGAAATATTCCTCCATTTTTCTGATGAGAACATTTAGCTGCAATTTATTTATTTTGTTGTTATAGTTTTTTTTAATTTTGTTGACAAATGGGAGATAAGAAGAAAGGGAGGGGACACCCCCCCCCAAAAAAAAATAACAGCCACATAATACTGACCATAGCTGGAAGTTTATTCCAATAAAGGAAAGACAATTTTAGTTTGATATCTTCCCTTGTGTCTCCTTCTGTCTATCTCTCCTCCCATCTCTCTTCATAGCCCAAGAAGGATGACTGAAGATGCCATGTTTTAGTTTATTAACAACTGCAAGGGCAACAGAAAAGTTGCCAGTATGAAGCCAGTAACACTATGCAAAGGTTTTCTTTGTAATAGTCTGTCAGCCCAGGTTCTACAGAAAGCTGAGCCCAAGGCAGAAAGCCTATGTGGGGTTTCATTTTAAAGAAGAATCAGCCTGGGAGTGGAAGTGAGCAATGAGTGAATTGGCATAGGCTGAGGGGCGGGGACAAGATTAGGGCAAGATATGGACATTATATAACTACCTGAGATTCGGACCTTTTGTCACTTGGAACTTTTGCTTTTCTTTCTTCCACAGAGGGGGTAGGAAAAAGAAGAGGCCCTTAGGAGGAACTCAGGACTTTTGTTTCCCCATAGAGTAGGAAGGGAAAGGAAGTAATTATTATGGGACAAATGTAGGCATGGGTTAGAAACAAAGAAGGCTGGCCTTAGAAAGTCTCACCTGGGATGAGCCAGAAAGTGAAGGATGAATATGGGATGATCCCACTCATAGATAGAAGTTGAAAAATAAGAACATAAGGGAAAACACAAGGCAGAACTTGGACTGAATTTGGTGTGTTGCACCAAAGCAAAGGACAAGGGTGGGGGGCAGCAGGGGAGGGTTTGGGTCCTGGAACATGATGGCAGAGGAGGACCTAGGTAGGGGGTTAGAGTGTTATGTGGAAAACTGAGAATTGTTACACATGTATTAACTACTATAGTTTACTGTCAGCTGTAAACCATCAATCCCCTCAATAAAGGAAAACAATGTAAAATAAATAAATAAATAAAAAGTCTCAGCTGGAAGACAGGATTAACAGAAAAGTCAGGTCATATCAACAGACCAATGCAAAGTTCCTGTCAGATAAGTTGGTATATAAACAGTCAAACTTAAATCAATGGGCTGCCATTCTCCCTAGTGTCTGTGCCCATGTCTACATTTCCTAAAGAAAGTGTGTGATGACTGATCACTGACTCAGTTCTCTGTGGACACTATTGTGATGAGTCAGACACGTGAGGAGGATGTTTGGGTCTTATTTCCCTGCCACAATTATATTACCACTTTGGCTGACCCAGGATTTTTCTCTGTAAGTTGTTAAATCCCCTGAGTTTCTAGTTTGCTCTACGGGAGGTAGACAACACTTTATTTTGCTTTTGCTTTTCCTCCCTTCTTTCCTTCCTTCCTTCCTTCCTTCCTTCCTTCCTTCCTTCCTTCTTTCCTTCCTTCCTTCCTTCCTTCCTTTCTTTCTTTCTTCCTCCCTCCCTCCCTTCCTTCCCTTCTCCCTTCTTTCCTTCCTTCCTTTTTTTCACCTCCAGGGTTATTGCTGGGGTTCGGCATCTGTACTAAGAATCCACTGCTCTTGAAGGCTATTTCCCCCCCTTTTTTTGCCCTTATTGTTTTATCTTTGTTGTTGCTATTGTTGTTATTGCTGTCATTGTTATTGGATAAACAGAGAGAAATGGAGAGAGGAGGGGAAGACAGAGAGGGGGAGAGAAAGACAGACACCTGCAGACCTGCTTCACCGCCTGTGAAGCGACTCCCCTGCAGGTGGGGGGCCAGGGGCTCAAACCCGTATCCTTACACCGGTCCTTGTGTTTTGTGCCATGTGTGCTTAACCCACTGCGCCACCACCCAGCCCCCTATTTTGTTTTTTCTATAATTTATGTAAATAGAAACCAAGTGTGTGTTCCCATTTCTCTGCTTGCGCTTTTCCCACTATTGAATACAAAGACTTGGAGCCGTGTCTGCGTTGCAGCATATCTCAGTAATGGAGGTGAATGTACTACTGCATGATTCCCACTGAGCCACAGCCCTTTGCGTTCCTCTCTCCTTAGGTGTGGTTGATTATGGGGTGTCATGTTCTCATTTATTTTACATTTGCCTTATTTGAAAATTTAGAAATTTAAATCACCTAGAATTTATTTTGCATCATGCTGTGAAGAAGGGATCTAAATGATAAATAGCTAGTAAATAATCTCTAAGTCATGTATTGATTTTTTCTCTCCATCATTTTGTAGTGGCAGTTATAAAATACAGCAGTTCTTAAATCTAAAATAGAGTATGAGTGAAGAAGAACTTTCTGAAAGGAAAATACAACTGAGAGAAAATCATGGAGAAGATAAATTGCAAAAAATTCAAAAAGGAAAACACTATTATTGGGGCAAGCAGGAAATAAAAATAAAAGAGGGAGTCAGGCAATAGCGCAGCCGGTTAAGCGCAGGTGGCACAAAGCACAAGGACCCGTGTAAGGATCCGGGTTTCAGCACCTGGCTCCCCCACCTGCAGGGGAGTCGCTTCACAGGCGGTGAAGCAGGTCTGCAGGTGTCTATCTTTCTCTCCCCCTCTCTGTCTTCCCCTCCTCTCTCCATTTCTTTCTGTCCTATCCAACAACGACGATGACTTCAATAACAACAACAATAATAACTATAACAATAAAACAAGGGCAACAAAAGGGAATAAATAAATAAAAATAAAATGTTTGTTTCTCATTATTATAAAGTGTGTGTGTGTGTGTAAAGGAATTTTTAAAAAAGATTTTAGATTTTAGATTTTAGATACTCTCCTCACCTACTTCCTATTTCACTTCCCTCAGTCACCCCAAGGCTACCCTTGTCAGACAAAGTAAGGACTATAAAAGCTGGATAAGGGCAAGAGACCAGCATACTTCAACGATGGCTCTTTGGCTTACTACCAGGTCACTTCATCTCCTGGGGCCCTAGTTAGGGAATCCCGGGATTCTCATACAGACTTGATGGGCCTAGACCTCTCGTGGATCTCTCTCTACTGTCACTAGTCATCTTCATCAGGAAAAACATAATGGACCCTTTTGTGGGCCCCTATAAGACCTTGCCCTCAATGTGGATCGACAATAGTAGGAACTGCCCCATTCTCTGAAGAGAAGTTGGGCTGAAATCCTCTACCACTTGAGTAAGATGGGTCTGGCAATGGGTGCAGCTTAGAATGTTCCTAGCTATGACCACAGACTGTGAGCTCAAACCTACAGGGATACAGAGGTCACAGAGACTCCTGCACTGACTGTAGGCCCTGATCAAATCAATGGGGTTTATAGTTAATGGTATTTATATACTTTCCCCAGATTTGGGAGCTATTCTCTTCTCTGATCCAGCTTTCTAGTCCTATTGCCAACAGTGACACCATATCCCCAGATAATAACTTCGGCCCACCTGCATATTAGCTATAGGGCCCAGGCAAAAATTAGTAAAGTCATGGGCCCCTAGGAATATACCTAAAATAGACTTTCTAACTCCTTCCAACATGAAGACCCTAAATTTCATTTGCTATATTCTTGCCTTTATGTTCCTGATGATTAAACAGTTTATTCTGCTTTATATCTTAATGCTTTTTTAGCCACCAAGTTGCAGATGCTACCATGATGCCAACCTGACTCCCCCGGGAAATGACCTCACCAATGTACCTGGGAACCCCATCTCTCTGGAGCCCTGACCCACTAGGAAAAGATAGAAACAGGCTGGGAATATGGATCAACCTGCCAACACCCATGTTCAGTGGAGAAGCAATTACAGAAGCCAACACTCCCACCTTCTGCACCCCATAATGATCCTGGGTCCATACTCTCAGAGAGATAAAGAATAGGGAAGCTGTCAGTAGAGGGGATGGGAAATGGAACCCTGGTGGTGGGAAATGTGTGGAATTTTACCCCTCTTATCCTACAGCTTTGTTGGTGTTTTCTATTTTTTATTTTATAAATAAATTAAATAAAATAAATAAATTAAAAATATTTTATTAATGAGAAAGGTAGGAGGAGAGAAAGAACCAAGTATCACTCTGGTACATATGTTCCTGGGGATTGAACATGGGGCCTCATTCTTGAGAATCCAATGCTTTATCTACTGCACCACCTCCCAGACCACTGTGAAGGGATTAAATTTTTTAAAAAAAATGTCTTTATTTACTTATTGGATTAAAGACAACCAGAAATAAAGAGGAAAGGGGTAATAGAAAGGGAGACACACAGAGAGAGGCATCTGCAGCCCTGCTTCACTACTTGCAAAGCTTTCTCCCTGCAGTTGGGTACGAGGGGCTCGAAACTGGGTTGTGTATCATAACACATGAGCCCAACCATTTGCTCCACCACCCAGCCCTTGTAAAGGGATTTTTTTCAAGGGGAAATATAGGTTTCTGACAGGCATAATCTTAATAAAAGTCAAGTTATTGAATATTAGTAGTGTACACTATTGCCAAGTTGTTTTATATACATCTCAGAAATCTGCACAATGTCCTTATGAAGTAGTAGAAGTTGAATTTTATTCCCAGAAAGATGCCAAGATATTATTAATTTTCATTTAGAGAACTACTAGGAGTTATTGAGAAGTTATTGGCAAGGCAATTTCTAGGCTCACTGTGTAGAGTGCACATATTATTATGTGTAAGGACCTAAGATCAAGTGTCTGGGGAAAACTTCATGAGTGGGGCAGTGCTGCAGGTGTCTCTCCTCTCTACCTCTCCTTCTCTGTCTTGCTTTTTCTCAACTCTTTTCTGCCTCCCACCTCTATCCACAAAATGGTCATTGAGAGCAATTGTGTCATCATGCAGGCATCAAGCACCAGGGATAACCCTGGTGGCCAAAAAAAAAGTATATATTAGCCAATGAAGAGCTCAACAGTCTAATGAAAAAAAATGGAAAAAGTTAAAAGTACATTGAGAGAAACTGTCCAATCGGGCAGAGGGTAGATAGCATAATGACTATGCAAATAGACTCTCATGCCTGAGACTTCAAAGTCCCAGGTTCAATCCCCTGCACGACCATTAGCCAGAGCTGAACAGTGCTCTGGTAAAAAACAAAAAATAAAAAAAATTAGAGAGAGAGAGAGAGAGGAAGAGACTGTCCAATGAGGAAAAGGCGGTCTCTTCAACAAATGATATTGGGGGAACTAGACAACCACATCTAGAAAAATAAAACTAGGGAGTTGGGTGGTAGCACAGCAGGTTAAGCGCCCATGGTGCAAAGTGCAAGGACCGGCATAAGGATCCCAGCTCCCCACCTGCAGGGGACTTGCTTCACAGGTGGTGAAAAAGTATGCAGGTGTCTATCTCTCCCCCTCTCTGTCTTCCCCTCCTCTCTCTTATTTTTCTCTGTCCTATCCAACAACAATGACATCAACAACAATAATCACTACAACAACAATAAAAAACAAGGGCAACAAAAGGGAAAGTAAATTTTAAAAAAATTTAAAAAAGAAAAAGAAAACTAGACTGCTACTTAGCAGCATTCACTGAAATTAGCTCAAAATTGATAAAAAATCTAGATATATTAGATCTGAAACTATAAAATATATAGAAGAACATATATGTGAAATATTTCAGGATTTTAACATCAAAGATGTATTTGGAGGATCAATCCAATGGGCAAGGGAAACTAAAACAATATTAAAGGGGACTATATCAAGTTCAAAAGCTTCTACACATCAAAAGTAACCTGCACAAGGATAAATAGGCAACCCATCTGACACCAAGTCCAATTGTAAGGAAGACAAGAACATTTCCTTTTTACTTAATTATGAAAGGGAGAATGCTTGGGAACATTCATATCAGATGCCCTTTTGAGTTTAGATTTAGTCTCTAACTTAGTACCTGAAAGACTCTGTTTCTAGTATCTGAATATTCCTCAAACATAGTTGTCAGGCCAAAGCTTGAGGGTAGCTAAACATCCCAGACATTTAATGTCTTCCATAACAAGTGTTATGGAGAAACTATCAGTAAGCAACTTGAAACAAGTCATATGCTTAGTCTAGACCTGAAATGTTGAGATTCAATTACCACATCCTATGTTGTAGGTATGTTTAATCATTCACTCAACTGTTTGTTCTTATTTCTGCCCAAACCTATTACTTTATATCTATAATTTCTTCTTTTTTTAATTTTAATTTATCAAAAGGAAACATTGACAAAACCATAGGATAAGAGGGGTTCAACTCCACGCAGTTCCCATCACCAGAACTCCGTATCCCATCCCCTCCCTTGATAGCTTTCCTATTCTTTAACCCTCTGGGAGTATGGACCCAAGGTCATTGTGGGATGCAGAAGGTGGAAGGTCTGGCTTCTGTAATTGCTTCCCCACTGAACATGGGTGTTGACAGGTCAATCCATACTCCTAGCCTGCCTCTCTTTTTCCCTAGTAGGGCAGGGTGCTGGGGAATCAGAACTCCAGGACACATTGGTGGGGTTGTCTGTCCAGAGAAGTCTGATTGGCATCATGCTAGCATCTGGAACATGGTGGCTGAAAAGAGAGTTAACATATAAAGCCAAATAAGTTGTTGACTAATCATGAACCTAAAGGCTGGAATAGTTCAGATAATGAGTTGTGTGTGTGTGGTGGGTCTCCGTTCTGTAGATAGCTAGTAGGCCTATTTTAGTTATATTCTAAAGGGCCTGTGACTATACTATTTTTTTTTTTTTTACCCCTGAGCCTGAAATCTGATATGCAGGTGGATCCAAGTTATTGTTGGGGGAAATGATGTCATGGCTGGGAAAAGGACCAGAAAACTGGATCAGGGAAGAGAGTAGCTCCCTAATATAGAAAAGATGTATAAATATTGTTGACTGTAAACCCCATCAATTTGATGTGATCTGGGCCCCCTATTTAGCTTAGGAGCCTATGTGACCTCTGCATCCCTATAGATCTGAGCTCACATTCTATGGTCATGAGTAGGAACATTCCAAGCTGCCCAAACATCAGGACCCATCTTCCTCAGGTGTAGCATAGAGTATGTTGTCCATCCTCCCTTTGGAGGATGGAACATTCTCTACCATTGTTGATTCAAGTTGAGGGCAAGGCCCTATGGGGGCCCACAAAGGGTTCTATTATGTTGTTCCTGATAGAGATGACCAATAACAATAGAGAGAGGGATTTATTCGAGGTCTAGGCCCATCATGTCTGTTTGGGAATCTCAGGACTCCCCGAATAGGGCCCCAGCTGTATATCTCCAATTTCTTATGTTTTGTAAACCTTGTTTATAAAAGGATTCTAGACCTAAAGGAAATGACTTTGTTGTTGTTGTTGTTGCTTTGTTTTGCTGGACTGCACTCACTTTTATGCTGCTGCTAATCAGTGAAAATCACCTCCAGGATTAAACACAGAACTTTCTGAGTAACATTTTGGGTATTCTGCATCTCTGGCCCCAACAACATGACAGCAGCAAAAGAGTTACTAAGACACCTGAGCAAATACATTAACAGTGATATAATACCATTAGGCAATTTTAACTTTTTACTTTCTTAAGAAGACAGATTAACCAGGCAATAATAATAATAATAATAAAGAAGCTAGAGAATCCAAAGAAATGGATAGGTTAGACCTTTTAGAAATCTTCAGGAGACTCCACCTGAAGAAAAACATTGTTTTCAAAATTTCATGGAACATTCTTATGAATAGAGCACATGCTAGTCTACAAACATAGCAACAATAAATTCAGGACTATCAAAACAATTCTAGGCATCTTTCCAGACCATAGTGGAATTAAATTAAAAACTCAACAACAAACATAAAACTAGATAATAACCCCCCAAAAACGGAAATTCAACAATATATTGCTTAATAACTATTGGATAAAATAGGATTGAAGAGCAAACCAAAAGTTCCTGAAAACAAATGAAAATGAAGACAGGAGCTATCAAGTACGTGGGACACAGTTAAAAGTAGTACTTAGAAAGAAACTCATAGCCATACAGTCACACATCAGGAAGCAAGAAAAAAAATAAAAAACCAAATAAACAACCTGACATCTCACCTGATGGATCTAGAAGAGCAGAAGAAACCCAAAGTAAGCAAAAGGAATGAAATAACAAAATTAGTGTGTACATTAACAACACTGAAAACAAACAAAAATACAATAGAACAACAAAGCACACATCTGGTTCTTTGAATGGGCTAGTAAAATTGATAACCCCCTCTCCAGACTTATTGAAAAAAAAGGAAGAAAACCCAAATGAATCATATTGTAAATGAAAGAGTACAGATCACAACAGATACAGCAGATATACAAAACATTATGCAAGATTTATATGAACAACTATATGCACCAAACTAGAAAACCAAGAAGAAATGAATAAGTTCTTAGAAGCATACCTCTTGAAACTAAGCCAGGAGAAACTGGAAAATATTAGTAGACTGATCACAGTCAAAGAAATTAAAACAGTAATTCTAAACCTTCCCAATAACAAAAGCCCAAGCTCAGATGGTTTCACAAATAAGATCTACAAAACATTTAAGGAATACTCCTCAAGCTCTTTAAAATTAGCAAAGACACAGGAATACTCCCTAACACTTTCTATGAAGCCAACATCACCCTGATACCAAAAGCAGACAGAGATTCAACAACAAGAAAAAGAAAGCTATAGACCAATAGCCCTGATGAACATAGATGCTAAGATACCCAACAATGTGTAGTATATGTATAGTCACCCATATACAGCAGTACTTTTAGAAGATTGTGCACCACAACCAAGTAGGATTTATTCCAGGGATAAAGATGGTTTGATATATGTAAATCAGTAAATGTAATCTACTGCATCAGCTAAAGGAAAACCAAAAGCCTTTGACAAAATTCAACATTTTCTCATGATAAAAACACTCAAAAGAATGGGATAGAAGGCTAATTCCTCAGACTACTGATAGTGAGTCTATTTGTAGCAAACCTAAGCCAACATCATACTTAATGGTGAGAAGCTGCAAGCTTTCCCTTTTCAGTCAGGTTCAAGGCAGAGGTGTTCCCTATCACCATTCCTATTCAACAGTCTTAGAAGTCTTAGCCATAGCATATAGGCAAGAGAAAGGAATTAAAGGGAAAAGAAGAGATAAAACTGTCACTGTGTGCAGAGGACATGATAGCATACATAGAAAACACCAAATAATCCAGCAGGAAATTCCTGGAAATTATTAAGCAATATTGTAAAGTGGCAGGTTACAGAAATCAATCCCATTTACTATAGCAGTACAAACAATCAAATATCAAGGAATAAACTTAACAAAGGTAGTGAGAAACCTGAATACTGAAAATTATGTCAGTATTCAAGGAAATAGAAAAAGTCCAAAAAAGAAAAAGAAAAGAAAAAGGCACAAATAAATGGAAAGATATACCATTCTCATGGATTGGAACAATTAACATTGTCAAAATGATCATTCCACCCAGAGCTATTAGCATACCTAGTGTCATCCCCATGAAGGTGGCATCAAACTAATCGAGAACAAAATAAAAGCTACAAAAATTTATCTGGAATCATAAAATACCTAGGATTGCTAGGAAAATCTTGAGGAAAAACAACCAACAACTAAGGCATTACACATCTGCTTCATGCTGAATGGGACTTGAAGGCAAGTTAAGTGAGATAAGTCAAAGTAAAAAGGATAAATACCAGATGATCTCACTTATAAATGGAATTTAAGAAATAAATCACAAGGGAGTAGGGCAGTAGCGCATTGGGTTAAGCGTAGGTGGCGCAAAGCACAAGGACCAGATCCTGGTTCCAGCCCCCGGGTCCCCCACCTGTAGGGAATTGCTCCACAGGCAGTGAAGCAGGTCTGCAGATGTCTATCTTTCTCTCCCCCTCTCTGTCTTTCTCTCCTCTCTCCATTTCTCTCTATCCTATCCAACAATGGCAACTTCAATAACAATAACAATAACAATAACAACTATAACAATAAAACAGCAAGGGCAACAAAAGGAAATAAATAAATATTAAAAAAGAAATAAATCACAAATCAAAAGCCACAAAAACTTAAGAAAGAATACAAAGCAGACTGTAGACTAAGCATGATGTACTACACCAAAGCAAAAGTCTTTGAGGAGAGAAAGATTTGGAAGGAGTACTGATGTGCCTATATGACAACAACCATACTATAAACTATTAACCCTCCAATAAAGTACACTGGGGTTCTCTGTATTCCAGGGAGCAAAGTTTCGTTCATATCTCAGGGTTGAGAAATAAACTTCATTACAGCCTTAGAAGTAAAAGAAAGGAGGGGATATGGAATGGCTATACACAACATACATTTTCCAGTGAGGTTCTGCTGAATGTCTCCTGAGGTCTCTTGTGGGCAGTTCACTTCCTCTATTTATTGGGTATATATGCAGATAGCTATGTCGAGTATAAACATCTTAAGTATATATATATAAATATAAACATCTAAACCACATGCATAATTGAGTGATCTCTCTCCTAGTATGCAGACCACTCTATATCAGACCTGTTAACTCCAATTCTAGTGATTATATCAGATTCTATGTTTATTCTGCAAATCCTGACCTTACCCAAAGAATGTAGGAATAATTCAGGGATATCAGATTAGACAGTTCATGTAATTCTGAAGGGCTTTTTGACCACTATCTATGTTTACCCTGCTATGACCAAAACACCCCTGGGGTCTCGAGATAGAACTATAGAGATAACAAAGAATTTATGATGTGTCAGGTCTATTACATAGCTGTTAATAATTAATAAAATTAGTTCAGTAGAGAAACAATAGGCATTTTAATTCAGGAGTGTATCAAGAAATCAAGGGTTCTCCAAAAAATAGCACATTTGAGATTTCACCTTACACCTGTGAATAGCCTTCATCAATAAAACAGGAAATAATAGTGTTGAAGAGGATGCGGAGAAAGAGAAACTCTAGTGCACTGCTGGTGGGAATGCAAATTGGCGGAGCCATTATGGAGAATAGGATGGAGAATCTTTAAACAAATACAAATGGAAACAGCTTATGATCCAGCAGTTCCACTCCTAGGCATTTATCTAAAAGACATGAAGACATTGTTTCAAAGGGACATATGCTGCACCCCTTCCATGTCCACAGTTGCACTATTCACAATAGTCAAAACATGGAAATAACCTAAATGCCCATCAATTAATGACTGGATAAAGAAGTTATGAACATTTACTCAATGGAGTATTATGCAGCAATTTAAAAAGACTCTATCGTGCCCTTTTAGACACAATAGATGAAACTGGGGGTGATTATACTCAGTAAAGTAAGTAAGAAAATGAAGGATAACTATCAGATAATTTCATTCATATGTGGAACATATAGAACCGAAACACATGTGGTTGAAAAAAAAAGTCAACCCATATCTAAGATCTTGGGAAAACTATGGTGGTTACTGTTGAGGAGGGAGGGGCTTAGAATTTTGGTGGTTGGAATGTTGTGAAACTAAATCCTTATTATCTTATAATCTTGTAAATCACTAATAAGACCAACAAACATAAAAGGGTACATTGAGAAATGACTACACAATTACTAGTCTAACGTTAAAAATATTGGTCAATTAAGCTTTTTGAAGTTTGATGAGGAGTGGGAGACAAGAGTTTTATCTTACACTTTCTTCATAAAGGGGATAAATTAGGTGCCAGGCAGTGGTGCACCTAGTTAAGTGTCAGGAAATTGTGAGGATGTGGTAGAGCCTGGCAGGGCCTGACCCGAGGAGTGCGTCTATCCTGTCAGTCTCTCTCTCTACTGAAAGGCTGAGCAAGGAGGGACTGGAGTAAGCCCAAAGGTGTGCCCCATCTTATCAGACTCCCTGTCTCACAAAGCACCCTGCATTCCTGATACTATGGCCATCAGATATAAAGAAAGGGGGAGATGTCGGAAAATTGTGAGGAGCCTCACAAAGCACTCTGCATTTTTCTGCCTCCAGGAGCCTGTCATTCCTTAAAACATTAAGCCAGAACCCCCTGCTCCACCCTGCATTCCTGATACTATGGCCTATCTACCTAATCATTGTTTTGCCTGAAAGATCCCCACCAATTCCATTCCTTTGATCTATCTTCTTTCTACCCTCAAGACCCTACCTGCCTGCAGGGTATTATTAATTCTACCAGTTAAAGCCCTCGCAACAGTTGCTAAGGAAGTTCCTACCTTTCCAGTCCCTTTTGCCTTTCTCTGCCCCTTTCCTAGCCATTTCTGTTTCCGACTTGCCACTTCTGGGTCTGCCCTTTAAAAGCCTTGGCTCTCTGATCAATAAAGATATTGCATTGCCCCACTGCCACGAGCTTGGTTCCTGAGTTATCTCCCCGAGTGAGTAGCTGAGTGAGTGGAAGCCCAGGCTGGCTCCGGTTGAGTTCTCTCCAACCCAGAGAGTACGCACCGGGAAGAGGCACCCCCATGCTAGCCTGGCAGTTAAGTGCACATGTTACAGTGTGTAAGGATCTGGGTTCAAGCCCCAGGTCCCCACCTGCTGGGGGAAAGCTTCATGAGTGGTGAAGCAGGACTGCAGGTGTCTCTCTGTCCCTCTCTCCCTCTCTGTCTCCCCCTCTGCTCTCAATTTCTCTCTGTCACTATTCGGTAAATAAATAAACAAACAAATAAATAATATATATGGATAAATTAGTTTAGTGCTATCCTTCAGTATACTGCTTTCTACCCTTCATAGACATGTGCAAGTTGAAGCTATGGCAGCCATATTGCAATCAGGGATAAAGGTCAAGATAATCCTAACAATGAATATCCTAACACCACTAAGTCATTGAATCATTGCCAGAGGCTTCCTGCATTCATGGTTTCATGCAAGAAAATATGAAGTCCTATTATCTTAAAAACAGAAAAAAAATCTGACTTTAGCCAGTGGTGGCAGGATTTGAAGCAAACTGCAACACTGCTACACTTTTGTTAGGACTGCTCAGTGGGGTATCAGTTTGGAAAACCACTTTGGTGGGTTCTCATAAAGCTAAACATCTTTATATTATAACCCCCAATTCCTTCATAAGCATATGCCCAAGAGAAATAAAAGCATCTTCACATGAAAACTTATATACACAAATATTATATCAGACATTTATTTATTTATTTATGCCAGAGAACCGCTTAGTTTTGGTTTATGGTAGTGTTGAGGATTGAACCTGGAACCTTTGGTGCCTCAGAAATAAAAGTCTTTTTGCACAACCATTATACTACCTCTCCAGCCCTATAGCAGTTTTTATTCAACAAGTGATGAGTGTATGAAGATGTGATTTACATACAGAATGGAATACCATTCAGCTATAAGAAACTTTGTTATAACATGAATAGAGCTAGAGAAGCAAAATAAGTCAAAAAGAAAAAGACAAATACTGTATGATCTCACAAACATATAGAATAAAGTAAATAAATAACAACAAAAAAAGTCTAAGCCAAAAAAAAAAAAAAAGTCTAAGCCAGGGACAATTCAAAGGAAGCAAACCCTTAGACTATTACTACAGAAATGAAGTTCCCAAAGGGGGAGGCAGGTGTGATCTGAGAGGGAGGAGGGGCTCCAGTGTCTTTGGACAGAGAGATAAGGGTATTTCGAAGGTGGATATGCTGTTTCAACACATATTTGAAGAGGTGTGAGACTGTACTCCTAAAACATTATACAATTTTGAAATCAGCATTATTACCTCAACATCATCATCATCAACAACAACAACAACAAAAGGTCCAAACTTGAATCAACCCAATATTTCAGTGGGAGATAAAACAAACAGATAAAAGTCCAGGGTATGGCACATCTGGTTGAACATACCTATTACCATACATACGACTCAGGTTCAAGCCCCCAGTCCTCACCTGCAGAGGGAAGGCTTCACAAGCAGTGAAGCAGTACTGCAGAGCTCTCTCTCTCTCTCTCTCTCTCTCTCTCTCTCTCTCTCTCCCTCCTTCCCTCTCAATTGCTCTATCAACTAAAGTTCAAAAAAATCTTAAATAAGAGAATTAACTGTGGCAAATCCATGTAATAGAATACTCCTTCACAAGAAAAAGAAATGATAGCTGTCACATACAACAAGACAGACGGATATACAAATGATATGTTGAGGGAGAGGCAGTGGTACACCCGGCTGAGCGCACGTGTTATCATGTAGAACAAGACTTCAAGGCCTCAGTTCCCACCTGCTGAGGGGAAGTTTCAGGAGCGGTGAAGCAATCCTGCAGATGTCTCTCAATTTCTCTATCACCTACCTCCCTTTTAATTTCTCTGTCCTAGTGAAAACAAAGAAAGTAAAGAAAAAAAAAAACACCAAAAAAAATTGGTTCCCATTTGCAGGGGTGTTGCCTCACAAGTGGTGAAGCAGGTCTGCAGGTGTCTATCTTTCTCTCTGCTCTCTATCTCCCTCTCTTCTCTCAATTTCTCTCTGTTCTATCCAATAAGAAATTTTTTAAAAAGGGGAAATTGGCTACCAGGAGCAGTGGATTTGTAGTGTAGGTAGGCACTGAGCCCCACTGATGACCCTGGAGGCAAAAAAAAAAAAAAAAAGGAACAAAAATTGACCACAGACCAGGAGCTGTGAATTCACTATATAGGCTCCAAGCCCCAGTGATAACTCTGGAGGACAAAAAAGTGATATATTACATTAAATATATATCTGAAAGCATAACTGCAGTATGACTGCATAAATATGAATTATTGAACAGACACAACTTACCTATAGAGACAGAACAATCACTGCCTATGCCAGGGAAGTAGGGGACAGAATGGAACTTTCTCTCTCTCTTTTTTTTTTATAAACACTTTTCCCCTTTATTGGGGGATTAATGTTTTAGAGTCACCAGTAAATACAATAGTTTGTACATGCATAACATTTCTCAGTTTTCCATATAACAGTACAACTAGGTACTCTGTCATCCATAAGAAAGGAACTTTCTTTTTTAAAAGATTAAAAAAAATTTTTTTAAATATTTTTTTATTTATTCCCTTTTTGTTACCCTTGTTATATTGTCTGTCTTCGTTGTTGGATAGGACAGAGAGAAATGGGGAGAGGAGGGGAAGACAGAGAGGGGGAGAGAAAGACACCTGCAGACCTGCTTCACCTCCTGTGAAGCAACTCCCCTGCAGGTGCGGAGCTGGGGCTCCGACGGGATCCTTACATTGTCCGTGCGCTTTGCAACACGTGCACTTAACCTGCTGTGCTACTGCCGGACTCTGTTGTTTTTGCCAGGCTGGCTTCGCCGGGAGACAGAGACGACCAGAGACTCATGGCTGAGCTGAGTTCAATCTTTATTCATGAGCGGGGATGCAGTTCAACAAACTAATCTAATCTAATCACAACCCAATTCTGTCCTCCATCTCTCTCTTCCCCAGCAAGAGTCAGCAACAAAAGAAATATGTGTGATGGGGGTGGGGAGAAGGAAGAAGCGTGAATGGTGGGGGGTACGGGACACACCAAACCAATATCTCAGAGGCAGGGGTGCCCAGCCAACAGTGGACGTGCAAACAGAACACATAGCAAGCAACACAAGCGAACCCATGCGATGATAAATCAGAAGGCTTCACAAGCAGAATCTAGAAGCATACCAACACGACTCCCTTTTAAAAAGATTTTTAAATTTATTTATTTATTAGAAAGATAAGAGGAGAGAGAAAGAACCAGACATGACTCTGGCACATGTGCTGCCGGGGATCAAACTCGAGACCTCATGATTGAGAGTCCAAAGCTTTACCACTGCACCACCTCCCAGACCACAAGAAAGGCACTTTTTATTTAAAATATTCTCTCTCTCTCTTTTTGACTTTTACCAGAGCACCACTGCTCAGCTCTGGTTTATGGTGGTGTGGAAGATTGAAACTTAGGACTTCGAGCCTCAGGCATGAGAGTTTCTTTGCATAACCATTAGGCTATCTAGCCCTGCCCTTAAAGTATTCTCTATTTTAATTATAGTAGTGGGTGCATGGAAATGTACATTTTTCAAAAATCCTTTAAATATAAATTCAGAACAGATGCATTTTATTGTAATTGACTATACCTTGATAAAACTGATTATTATAAAAGATTTTCATCCCTGTGGAATTATTTTTTCACATTACTAAAACTAAAAACTGTCAAATATTCTCAAAAAAGTTACATAAAAGCCTTTATTTAGTAATAACCTTGAAACATTATATATTTTTATAGAAAGCATAGTGTTTAATTACATATGAAAATGATCAAAGCAAAATTAAAAAATATTTATTTATCTTACTTCCTTTTGTTGCCCTTGTCTTTTTTTAATTTAAAAAAATATTTATTTATTTATTCCTTTTTGTTGCCCTTGTTGTAGTTATGATTGTTGTTATTGATGTCGTTATTGTTGGATAAAACAGAGAAATGGAGAGAGGAGGTGAAGATAAAGAGGTCGAGAGAAAGATTGACACCTGCAGACCTGCTTCACCTGCAGGTGGGGAGCCGGGGGCTTGAACCAGGACCCTTAAGCAGGTTCTTGCGCTTTGTGCCACCTGTGCTTAACCCGCTTTGCTACCTCCAGACTCCCTGTTGCCCTTGGGCCCTCCTCAATCGCTATCCAACAGGCCATGGCCTGTGCACCGCTATGTTCCATCGCTGGGGAGCCAGAGACGACCCGAACTGCCCCTGCGGCTACAGACAGACTATGACCCACACAGTCAACGACTGCCACCTCTCCAGATTCAAAGGAGGTCTTGAAACTTTACATCAGGCTCAACCTGACGCTGTTGACTGGCTACGGAAGAAGGGCAAATGCTAGAAGAAGAATTGTTGTAGTTATTATTGCTGTCGTCATTGTTGGATAGGGCAGAGAGAAACGGAAAGAGGAGGGGGAAGACAGAGAGGAGGAGAGAAAGATAGACACCTGCAAACCTGCTTTAGGGCTTGTGAAGCGACTCTCCTGTAGGTGGGGAGGCAGGGCTGGAACCGGATCCTTAGGCTGGTCCTTGTGCTTTGCGCCACCTGCGCTTAGCCTTCTGTGCTACAGCTCGACTCCCAATCAAAGCGAAATTTTAAGTGAAAAAATAGTCAGCTACATGTGAATCTTTTTAGAAATTTCAAATCAATTCTTATACTTAAAGATTTAATTTCATTTCTGCTTCTGTACTCTCGTCTTTTCCTTATATTTATTTATCTATTTCCCCTTTTGTTGCCTTGTTTCCCTTTTGTTGTCTCCTTGTAGTTTTTTTTATTGTTGTTGTAGTTATTATTGCTGTTGTTATTGATATTGTTGTTGTTGGACAGAACAGAGAGAAATGGAGAGAGGAGACGAAGATAGAGAGGGGGAGAGAAAGACCCCAGCAGACCTGCTTCACCACCTGTGAAGGGACCTCCCCTACAAGTGGGGAGCTAGGGCCTTGAACCGGGATTCTTACTCTGGTCCTTGCACTTTGCGCCAAGTGAGTTTAACCCGCTGTGCTACCGCCCAACTCTTTCATCTTCTTTTCTAAAGTCTTGGTAAAAGATTTAACTGCAGGGGGTTGGGCGGTAGCACAGCGGGTTAAACTCATTTGGCGCAAGTGCAAGGACCAGAGTAAGGATCCCGCTTCCGGATCCTGGTTTGAGACCCCGACTCCCCACCTGAAGGGGGGTTGCTTCATAGGCGGTGAAGCAGGTCTGCAGGTGTCTTTCTCTCCCCCTCTGTCTTCTCCATTTCTCTCTGTCCTATCCAACAACGATGACATCAATAACAACAACAATAATTACTACAACAATAAAAACAAGGGCAACAAAAAGGGAATAAATAAATTTAACAAATGCATGAATAAAAAGTTTGTGTACATAATAGTTGTCTAAAGCACATTTAAATAGGACTTTTGATTCTGATATTTTCTTTCTTGAAAATTAGAGTTCAGGAATTTTTGTATATTACATGATTGTATGTATAAACTAATTATAAACACTCAAAATAAATTATATTGTTGAAGAGGAAGCTAATTTATGTCATATGTAGTCAAAGGGTGCATCATCTTAATTGTCATTATGATTAGTTGTGTATGAGAGGAGTAGTTCATTTTCTGAAAAGTTAACTCAGTTCTCTTTGAGAGAATGGAATCAGAACTGGAAACTTCAGGAGGACAGTGTAATACTAACTCCATTTGGGTCTCACACAGTTGAAAGCACAAATGATCTATTATGATTCTGTAAATGAACATCTTTATTAATAAAACTTCTTAACAGTTATTTTATATTAGGCAAAATACCTTCAACGCTGCCCAGGTGTCAACTAAATGCAATCATCATTCTCAGTATGGAATTCAAGGTTTTCCATGACTAACTCATGATACTACCACTTACCAACTTTGATTTTGGGCAAGATATATAACTCAAGTTTCTAACTTCTTGTATTTTAAAAATACACAGGGAGACTAGAGTAGGATGTGGAACAGTGGATTAAACATTGATTAAAAGTTGCAGGTGGTGACCTGGCAATAGCGCACCAGGTTAAGCGCACATAGTATAGTGCGAAGCACAAACACCAGCCCAAGGTTCCCAGCTCCCCACTTGTAGGGGCTTCGCTTCACAAGCAGATCTGCAGGTGTCTTTCTTTCCCCTTCATCTTCCTTTCCTCTCTCAATTTTTCTGTCTTATTCAACAACAGCAGCAACACCAACAGCAACAACATCGGAAAAAAGACGGCCACCAGAAGCAGTGGAGGCACCAACCCCAGTGATAACCCTGGAGGTAAAAATAAATAAATAAATAAATAAATAAATAAATAAATAATAAAGGGTGCAGGCTATAGGCTAGTAGATAGCATGATTGTTATGCAAAGAGACTCTCATGCCTGAGGCTCTGAAGTCCCAGGTTCAGTCTTTGGGACCTTCATAAGCCAGAGCTGATCAGTGCTATGGTAAAAACCGTAAAACAGTAAAAATTGCTCTGTTCAATTGTAAATTTAAGGATTTCTTTCTTTCTTATCAATGGGTATTTACTGAAGGCCTAGATTTTTAGGTGGCCTGCTGGGTGCTAAAGTTACAAAGGTAAAGATAATGAACGTGACACTATTTCTCAAGTGGCTTTTAGTTGAATGGGGAAGAGAAATAAAAAAAAGAGAAGAAACTGAGGGAAAAATAGCTGTAGAGGGGGAATAACTAGAGGTGGTAGGGAGGGAGACCCAGTTTTAGTAATTGTTGTCAAGGGCTAGGGAGACTTAGGGAGATGTCATAATGGTTATGCAAAATGACTTTCAAGCCCTAGGAAGCAGATGTCCCAGGTTTAGTCCCTAGCACCATCTTCAACCAGAGCTGAGCTCTTTGTTACTGTCTCCTTTTTAAAATAAATAAATAAATAAATAAATACAAAATACCACCACTATCACAGCCACAACAATCAACCAACCAAACAAAAATAAACCAAAACCAAACCTCAAAAGTAACTTGTCACAGAAGGCCTCTGAAAGAAATCTGAGGCCTGGGAAAGGAGTGTATGCATTTCCTTCAGGAGCAGAGGGGAAGGCATCCTTGGGAACTGGAGAGTAAGGGAACTGACTGGATTTAATGGAGGGTGGTGTGTGGATGAGTACAGAGAAGGGGCTTGAAATGAATGAACAAAGGGAAGCAGTCCTGAGATCTTTCAGAAGTCACCAGGAAGATGCTAAGCTGAGATGTGATAGGCTTTTTAATCAACTTTCAATGCTCTTGAAGTCACTATAATGTAAAAAAGTACAGTACAGGAGTAAGGTTTCTCTTTGATGGCTTATATATTTATTTATTGCCTCCAAGCTTACTCCTGAGTGCCTGCACTACTCTACTCTTGGCAGCCATTTTATTCTTTTAGGCTAGAAAGATGGAAAGACAAGAGAGGGAAAGACAGGCAGAGAGACTGAGAAGGAGAAGTGGGTAGTTAGCATAGGGAAAGAGAGGCAGAGAGATGGAGAAGTGGGTAGTTAGCATAATGGTTATGCAAAGAGACTCTCATGCCTGAGGCTCCAGAGTCCCAGTTTTAATCCCTGGCACCACCATGAGTCAGAACTGAAAAAAAAAAAGAAAAAAAAAAAAAGAACTGATGAGGGCTCTGGTGAGAGAGAGAGAGAGAGAGGTGGGGGAGGAGAAAGAGGAAGAGGGAGAGGGAGAGAGAGGAGAGGAACACACAGCACTACTTGATTTCTAGTGAAACTTCATCCCTGCAGCTACTCCTGTGGGATGGCCCAGGGCTCAAACCTGCGTTCTTGCATACAGCAAGGTGTGCTTTCTACAGGATGAACTACCTGCCGACTCTGATGGCCTTTCGCATTTGTGCTTCCCCCCTTCCTCCCTCCCTTCCTTTCCTTCTCTCTCTCTTTCGTAGTCTACACTAGAGTGCTATTAAGCATGTTTTTAAAAGTTTCCCTTTGTTGGGAAATTTTGAGGCTATAATAGTCGGCATTCTGCTTTCACTTCATCTTAACAAGATAGGAAAAATTTCAAAGGATAATATTTTCTCAAAATTGGAACCTAAATGGGATTTGATAACTGATGTTCAACATAGATCTTGGAAACTTTTTGTTTACCTGTTAATCTTTTTTCTTACTTAAGTGGTTGAGAGTTCTTTACAATGGCATTTATACATAAATAAAGCTATTTACAATCATATTGTAGCAGTTACTCTCGTGATAAAACCTATATGTTTTATTATAATTGAGTCTTTGTAGATATTAATGTACAAGGTAGATTTTCACCTACAAAGAATATCTAAAATGCTCAGCAATAATAACAATGAATGCTGGGGGTGGGGATGGAATAAGGTAGTGGCATGCTTGATTGAATGCATATGTGACCAGATTCAAGCCCCAGTTCACCATCTGCAGGGGGAAGCTTCACAAGTAGTGAAGCAGTGCTGCAGGTGTCTCTCTTTTTCTCCCTCTCTCTTCCCATTCCATCTCAGTTTTAGTTTCTACACAATAAAGAAATGAAATATATATATATATATATATATATATATATATATATATATATATGAAGGGCTAAGGGTGCTGGGTGGTGATGTACTTGGCTGAGCACACACGTTACAACGTGCAAGGACCCATGTTCGAGCCCTTGGTCATCACCTGCAGGGCGAAAGCATTTTGAGTGGTGAAGGTGTCTCTCTTTATCTCTTCCTGTCTCCCCCTACACTCTCAATTTCTGGCTGTCTCTATTCAGTAAATAAAGGTAATACTTTTTTAAATGCTGACAAATGAAGAATGATTATATTTTTAATTCTTTCTTACTGCCACCAGGGTTACTGTTGGGGGGAGAGGGGCAGGGCTGATGCCTGAACTATGAATCCACTGCTCCCAGCAGCCATCTTTTCCCTCTCTTCTGTTGATAGACAGACAGACAGAAATCGCCTAGTGAGAGGTAGAGAAGAAAGGGAAACAGCAGCAGCACGGCTTTGCTGCTCATGAAGCTTCCCCACTCTCAGGTGGGGACCAGGGGCTAGAGGCAGGTCCTTGTGCCTGGTAGCATGTGTGCTACACCAGATACACCACTGATGGGTCCCATTAAGAATAATTTTTAATATCTTGCTTGTATGATTGATGTGTTACTTCAGTTAACAAAGCTGGAAGCCTATATGATCAATTATTGTTAATTATTTTAGGGATGTCAGATTGACCTTAAAGTAGGCATTTTGTTTGTTTCTCATTCTAAAGACAAATAATAGATTTTGTCTGAATATGAAGAGCCAAACAAAAAATTAGTGCATCTCTATTACACCACCGTCTCTGAAAACAGAACCTTGTTATCATTATTATACTAATACTTAGTGGCTACTTTCTTTTTAAAATATTGTATTTATTTATTTATTGAATAGAGACAGAGAAATTGAGAGGGATGGGGAAGATATCAAGGAAGAGAGACAGACACCTGCATCACTGCTTCACCACTTGTGAAGCATTCCCCCTGCAGGTGGGGACTGGAGGCTTGAACCTTGTTCATTTTGCATTGTAACACATGTTCTTAACTAGGCCTGCCACCACCTGGCCCCAACTTCCTTAAAAATATTTCTGAAATGCAAACAGAGACAACACTGAGATACCACTTTATAACTCTGAGAATGCTATACATCAGAAAGGATAGAAATGATAAATGTTGGAGAGGAAGTGGAGAAAAAGGGACACTTCTCTGCTGGTGGGCATACAAAATGGTCCAACCACTGTAGAAAGCAATTTGGAGACTTACTGGGACACTGGGAATGGACCTACCCAGTGACCCAGCAATTCCTCTCCTGGGGATTTATCCAAAGGAGACAGAAACACCTATCAGAAGAGATATTGTATACCTATGTTCATAGCAGCATAGTTAGTAATTGCCAGAACCTGAAAGCAACCCAAATGTCCAACATCAGATGAGTGGTTAAAAAATTGTGGTATATATACATGATGGAATACTACTCAGCTATTAAAAAAGGATGAGTTTGTCTCCTTTGCTTCCTCTTGGATGAAACTTGAGGACATCATGTTGAGTGAGATAAGTCAAAAAAGAGAAGGACGGATAGAAATCTCTCATTTTTTAGCAGGACTTAATAAAGTAGGAACAGGGAGGAAGAACACAAAGTGAAACATGGGTTGGGTGGTGGCGCACCTGGTTAAGCACTCACATTAAAGTGCACAAGGACCCAGGTTCAAGCCCCTCGTTCCCACCTGCAGGGCGAAAGCTTCACAAGTGGTGAAGCAGGGCTGCAGGTGTCTCTCTCTCTCCCTCTCTATCTCCCCCATCCCTCTTGATTTCTGGCTGTCTCTATCTAATAAATAAAGATAATACAAAAAATTAAAAATAAATAAATAAATTTCTAAAAGACAACCACAGAGTGAAACATGGAATGGATATGGTGTATTACACCAAAGCAAAGTACTTTTGGGAGATAGGGAGAGGATGGATAGGAAGAAAACTCTGGGGGCCTTTATATAATTAAACTGTATGCATATGACAATGACTGCACTATAAAATATTAACCCCACACATGTGTGTATATATATATATATATATATATATTTTTTTTTATTTCTCAATTTCTTCTTTAGAATGCTGTCCTATGAGGACAGGGATCCAGTCTGTCTTATTTAGTACCGTGTCCCAGAAACCCAGAAGTGTTTGGGACATGGTAAGTACTGACTAAATGTTTGCTGAGTGAATGGGCAAAGAGCTGACAGGTGTAGGCAAGAAATGATGGTGGGTTACAACTTTTGCAGGAGGATGGAGAAAAACATCAGATTTATTTATTTATTTATTTATTTTCCCTTTTGTTGCCCTTGTTTTTTATTGTTGTAGTTATCGTTGCTGCTGCTGTTGTCATCGTTGTTGGATAGGACAGAGAGAAATGGAGAGAGGAGGGGAAGTCAGAGAGGGGGAGAGAAAGATAGACACCTGCAGGTCCGCTTCACCCCTTGTGAAGCGATTCCCCTGCAGGTGGGGAGCCAGGGGCTCGAACTGGGATCCTTATGCCAGGTCCCTGCGCTTTGTGCCATGTGCACTTAACCCACTGTGCTACTGCCCAACTCCCCCCCCCCTTTTTTTAAGCTAATACCATCAAAAGAAATAGCTAAAAGATTCATTTGGGAGATGAGAGCAGATTATTAATCATAGTTGATTTCCAGCCTTGCTGGCTGAAAAGCTTACATACTCACTGTTCGGCATCTGGACTAAGTATAATAGCTCCCCTCCCAAAAAAACATTTGATAAATTACTGAATTGACCTGAACTTGGACTGTGATATGTTAGTAGTTATAAAACTAAGAAATACCTATGCACATTCTGTATACAATTTTCCTAAGCTTGTGCAGGCTACTGACTCTCTGTGCCTACACTCTCATCTCAGTGACTGAACTATGCAGGCAAAGATTGCCAGGCAGCAACGTGTTGAAATTCAGTGACCTGGAGAGACAGGGAAATCTGATTGCCACTACTATGAGATCACTTGTGTTCTCAACCAGGCTACCAGAAAGGTAAGAGAGCTGCAGTTTCTTACATACTTTCCTGGAGAAAAAAGTGACGAATGCTAATTCAGAAAAATGTGGCAAATTTTCAAATTAATTATTGGAACAGTATCTGAGTGTGAAAAATTCAGTTTCTAGAAGAGGATTTTAAAAAGAGCATATGACACTAATTGTCATAGAGTCCTTGTTACATTTTTATAAATTTTACATTTTGTAAAGCAGTGATTCATTTAAAGTAAAAAAAGATGAACCGTGACTCCAGTAAAAAGTTAAATAAGACATTTGCCAAAAGTCTACATGTGTGAAGTTGGCAGACTACATGGAGCTCTTGCATCCCATGAATGCTACATGCAAGAAGACAACTGTCCACTTTCCTTGACACTAAAGTCACGTACTAGAAGATGAACTCTGATGAATCCTTGCCCTTGGAATTCATTATGTGGGCTTCACAGACCTACCGGCCCTCCAATTAGTCAGTTTTCTTCCTGATTTCTTAAGAAAGGGACAAATCTATTTGAATGCAGCAGCATCTTGCACAATATGGAGTCTATGATTTTCCTCCTCTCCATGATTTTTACACATAATGATGTGTAGAGCGGGAGAAAGATAAGCATGTCGGCATTTGGCCACCAATCATCTCTTATTGTTTTCAAAAGAATGGGCAAGTGTGATCCTATACTTTGGGTCAAAAGAATTTTTAAAAATTTGCTAGAGCTCTATGCATATGCACAAAAGTTTCATTTTTTAAAACCAACAAGATGGTTCTCTTCTCTTCTAAGTAGCCTCGATACATCTTATCTCCATCATGTATAGAGGGCCGGAAATGCTGTAAGCCCAATGTCCTTGTCCCACTGTCTGTCTCCATTCTCAATGTTTCTGTGGACATCAAGTGAAAAAGCAGAGGAGTGCTGCAAACAAATAATACATGTTGGAAGGTATGACTCCGACTCTGATCTTGACTCAGCCCTATCATTGCTGCCCCCCCCACCCCCGCCTTTCTTGTCACCAGTGTTATCATTGGGGTTTGGTGCCTGCATACAGCACCATATCTGGCAGCTTCCCTACCTTCTTTTCTCTTCTTCTTTTTTAAACATTTATTTATTTATTTATTTATTCCCTTTTTTGTTGCCTTTGTTTAATTGTTGTAGTTATTATTGATGTCATCGTTGTTGGATAGGACAGAGAGAAATGGAGAGAGGAGGGGAAGACAGAGAGGAGGAGAGAGAGACAAACACCTGCAGACCTGCTTCACCGCCTGTGAAGCGACTCCCCTGCAGGTGGGGAGCCAGGGGCTCGAACCGGGATCCTTACTCCAGTCCTTACGCTTTGCGCCACCTGCGCTTAACCCACTGCGCTACTGCCCGACTCCCTCTTTTCCTCTTCTTTTCTTTTTTTTTTCTTTTCTCTCCTTTTTTCTTTTCTTTTCTTTTCTCTCCTCTCTCTCTCATTTTTTCTAATAGAGATAGAGAAATACAGAGGAAGAGAGAGAGAGAGACAGACACCTACAGCAGTGCTCTACCATTCAGGAAGCTTTTCCCTTGCAGGTAGGGACTAGGGGCCTGACCCTGAGTTCTTGCTCATGGTAACGTGTGCGGTCTATATATACCAGGTGCACCATCACTCCCTCCACCTGTCACTTTTATCATTGCTGTTTGAGTTCAGGAAAAAATGATTTTATCTTCCTCTGTGGAATGAGCTTACTAATACACATCTTAGAAGCTGAGTATTACAGATGGTGTATGTATTTGCAGTGTATAGTTCCTGGTGTGCTGTGAGTGGTCATAACTGTCAGGGTTGCTGCCTGAATTCTCAGAGCACCCCAGTTTGGTCAGTTATCAACGGGGTCATCTTCCATTGAGTCCTCTACTGTGAAATTGTCTCTTTTACTCTATACATCAGACATCTTCCTGTAATAAACAAGTATGAACTGTGGAATTATTATATGCTATGTCTGACACCAGGAAAGTTGCTCTAGAAATCTCCCAGACTTGAGGAATACTGTGTCTAAATGCATTTTGATATTTAAAAAATCATAGAAGCATTACTCACAACAGCCAAGAGATGGACACAACCTAAGTACCCTTCTGTGGGCATAAGGAAGGACTGCATAAGGAAGATGAGGGAAAAAAAGAGGAAAAATTGCCTTTTGAGATAACATGAATGGGACCTGGGATGTTTATGTTAATGGAAATAAGTGAGAAACAATTATTGAATGGTTATGTGGAATTAAAAAAATAATAAAAACAAGCAGACTAACAAAACAAATCATAAAAAAACAAAAACAGAAAAATCTTGTTAGGTTCTGTAAAAATAAGGTGGGTACCAGAGGGAGAAGGAGAGAAGGTGGGATAGGTTAGATAGAACAGGTCAATATGAAAATGGAAATGGCACTAAAACTTTGGTAGCAGGTACAGTGAGACTTACATATATTAGAGTTGTCAAGCTATGCCGCAGAAATTTATATAGTAGCATAAGTCGACAATATTTTGAATAAAATAAAAAAGAAATGGGTTAGAATCCTAAAAAAAACAAAATAAAATAACTTCTGGGAACTTAAATTTTTTAACAGCTACGATATTTTTATTTGAAATTCTCATATTCCTATCCAACCTTATCAATGCTTTGAGTGCTGCTGCTTTAGAAAGCACAGTGTTAGTGTTAGAAGAAAGAGATACATATCACCAAGAATTTGCAACCTAATGGCTGATGCAACCAGAGACAAAGTATTTCAAATAAGTGACTTCACAAACACATTTGTAATTTAGGTCTAAGAGTATTATAGTTTATAATTCCTATCATAGGAGGTCACATAAGATTTGAGACACTAGGGAGAAAAAAGAAGAAAATTCCTCCACTACAAACCAATAACTGATGACCAAAGATGTTAAAATACTGAACAAATCTAGCCAACTAGATACAGCATTATTTTTAAAAGGTTATACATCACAACCAAATAGAATTTATTCTAGGGATGCAAGGCTGGTTCAATATATGTAAATCAATAAATGTTACCCACCACATCAATAAATGAAAAACCAGGAGGCAGGGAGTTAGTGCACTGGGTTAAGCGCACATGGTACAAAGCGCAAGGACCTGCATAAGGATTCCAGTTCGAGCAGCTCTCCATCTGAAGGGGGATCACTTCACAAGGGGTGAAGCAGGATTGCAGATGTCTATCTTCTCTCCCCTGTCTTCCCCTCCCCTCTCAATTTCTCTCTGTCCTACCCAACAGCAACAATAATAGTAACAACAACCACAACAACAATGGAAAAAAATATGGTTGCTAGGAGCTGTGGATTTGTAGTGCAGGCACCCAATTCCAGCCCCAGCCCCAGCCCCCAGCCCCAGCCCCAGCTCAGCCCCAGCCCCAGCAATACCTCTGGAGGCAAAAAAAAAAAAAAAAAAAAAAAAAAGCTTATCTCAATAGATGCAGAGAAAGCCTTCGACAAAATCCTTTCATTATCAAAACAATACAAAAAATGAGAATATATAGGAAATTCCTTAACCTAATAAAGTACATATATAGAAAACCTGTAGGTTTTCAACATCAAACTCAATGGTGAGAAACTGAAAGCCTTATCATTTAGATCAGGTTCTAGACAAGGCTACCCAAATCCACAATCACCAGTACTATTCAACACAGTGTTGGAAGTTCTTGCCATAGCAATCAGGCAAGAACCAGTGATTAAAGGGATAGAGATTGGAAGAGAAGAATCAAACTGTCACTATTTGCAAATGATATAATAGTATAAACAGAAAAACCTAAATAATTCAGCAGGAAGCTCCTGGGAATTAACATGCAATACAGTAAGATATTAGGCTACAAAATTAATATACAAAGGTAGGTGACATTCCTTTATACAAAAACTAAGTCAAAAGAAGAAATCCAGAAACCAGTCCCACTCACTATAGCAGCAAAAAACAATAAAATATCTAGGAATAAACTTAATAAAAGAAGTGAAAGTCTATGCTAAAAACTATGAGTCACTATTCAAGGGAATAGAAAAAGGCACAAAAAAGTGGAGAGACATTCCATGTTCAAGGACTAGAAAAATTAACATCATCAAAATGAATATTCTACCAAAAGCCACTTACTAATTTAATGCGATCCTCATCAAGATGCAACCCAATTTTTAAAAAAGAGAATAGATCAAATGTTTCTCTGGAGCCAGAAAATACCTAGAACCACCAAAACAATCCTGGGGGGGGGGGGGGAACGGGGGGAAAGAACAGAACTGGAGGCATCACACTCCCAGATCTCAGACTATATTATAGGGCCATTATAATAAAAAAAATTCCTGGTACTGAGAAATGCAAATAAAGACAACAGTGAAATAGCACTTCTCTTCTGTGAGAATGTCATACATCAGAAAAAGTAGTAGCAACAAATGCTGGAGAGGTTGTGGGGACAAAGGAGCCCTCCTGCACTGCTGGTGGCAATGTAAATTGGTCCAACCTCTGTGGAGAGCAGTCTGGAGAACTCTCAGAAGGCTAGAAATACACCTACCCTAGGATCCTGTAATTCCTCTCCTGGGGATATATCCTAAGGAACAACACACCCATCCAAAAAGATCTGTGCACACATATGTTCTTAGCAGCACAATTTGTAATAACCAAAACCTGGAAGCCACCCAGGTGTCCAACAACAGATGAGTGGCTGAGTTAAGTTGCCGTATATATACACAATGGAATACTACTCAGCTATTAAGAATGATCAATTCAACTTTTCTCCTCACCTTGGATAGAACTTGGAGGAATCATGTTGAGATAAGCCAAAAAGAGAACAAATATGGGATGATCTCACTCCTAGACAGAAGCTGATAAGTAAGAACATAAGGGAAAACGCAAAGATCTTGGACTGGAGTTGGTGTATTGCATGAAAGCAATTAACTCTGGGGAGGAGAGGATATTTCAGATCCTGATGTATGATGATGGAGGAGGGTCTAGGCTGGTGGTGAGATTGTTTTTCAGAAAACAGAGAATTTTTACACATGTATCAACAACTGTATTTATTGTAAACCCTTAGTCCCCTTAATAAAAAGTACTCGAAAAAAGGGAGTCCAGCGGTAGTGCAGCGGGCTAAGTGCATGTGGTGCCAAGTGCAAGGACTGGCATTAGGATCCCCCGGCTCCCCACCTGCAGGGGAGTCGCTTCACAAGCAGTGAAGCAGGTCTGCAGGTGTCTATCTTTCTCTCCCCTCTCTGTCTTCCCCTCCTCTCTCCATTTCTCTTTGTCCTATCTAACAATGACGACATCAATAACAACAATAACTACAACAATAAAATACAAGGGCAACAAAAGGGAAAATAAATAAATATAAAAAATACTCAAAAAAGTTATTGTATGACTAAAAGTTAAAGCCTCATTTCCCCATGTCCCTTTGTTTTCACAAACAAAATTCTAAACTATTGGGTCAGAAGTAGATTTTTGTAATTACAAATATTCTAGGGAGAAATTAAACACATGCTTGATTAGGTGGTAAGTTACTGGAACAAAGTAGCTTGGCTAACTGGTAGTTGTAAATAGTACATTTAATCTCATTTTAGTCAAAAGTTAACTTTTTTTTTAGTGCAGTTTTGACCAGACCCATTGCAAATGGCAAAACAGTAGAAGGCTAGAGAACAGGAACCCACAGTCTTTGAATACAGCTGATTTAAGAATGCAAAAGAAGTTCCAGTGTATGGTCTGGGAGGTGGCGCAGTGGATAAGGCATTGGACTTTCAAGCATGAGGTCCTAAATTCAATTCCCAGCTGCACATGTACCAGAGTGCTGTCTGGTTCTTTCTCTCTCTCCTATCATTTCTCATGAATTAATAAATAAAATCTTTTTTTTTTTTTTTTTAAAAAAAAGAAGTTCCAGTGCCACCTACTCTGAAGTGGAGTCCAGGAGCTACTGTGTGTGTGGGAGGGTTGGGGTGGGGCGGCTGTAGCATGCTAATTACCAGGCAGGATTGCAGTGCAGCAGAGTGAGGAATGTCAACAAAGCCTAGAATTTCATGAGTGGGAAAATCCCAGCTTGCTCTGTGAGCATTAAACCCCACCCTAAGATTAATTTAGTTTTCTGAGTACTCAGGATATCATAGGGAAAGTCCCCAGAAGTGGTTATTCATTTAATAATGGTTAAGAACCTACTATGTGCAAAAGCCCCATGCATGCAGCTATAATCAATTGTCTTGCATGACCTTGTCTGCTTTTAAACTGCTCAAGAGAGTCCACATGCAGATATCTTGTTGTTCAGAAAAGAAAAGTACTTTGCCATTTTCAAACTGAAATGCTTCCATCAACCTTGAATTACAGGAAAAGTCTTCTATACTTAGCTATTGTTTGCATCATCATCGTCATCATTATTCTAGGCTCCTGAAAGAGACCGAGAGTGCCTCTTTTAATGCCAACTGTGATTTGCATGTTCATAGAAGGTTTGAAGTTTCAGAAATTAAATGTCGGGGTGTAAAATTTTCTTGAAGGAAGAAAGTATGATTGCACCGAACTTTCAAAGCACAATCAAAGTCTAAAGGAAATATAATTATTATTGTCGGTTTATCACCTCAAACATGTTGTTGTAAATGTCATTATATCAGATGAGTTTGGTAACAGGTTTTCCATTTTGCACTTTATTTGACAAGGTGATTCATTGTTTAGTGCAGTTTAAGATGTCAGTCCTTCTGGAAGGAATTGAGCCGAGCTGATGTGCATAAGAACATTCTTCCATCAAAGTATATGATTAAACAAGGGTTATACTCCTGAAATATTGTCTCCAAACTTGCTTTGAATAAAATCAGTTTCCTTGCTGAGATATAATTTATCACAGTTTGCTACATCTGGGAGTGTAGTTAGACTATACATATGTTTTATGGCCCCTTGAACAGGCCGAGGCCTACGCAAAATTCTACTTTGAAGAAATGTGCCTGCATCATGGAAACTTATGCAATCACCAGAGCTGCTTGGTTTTGTTTCAAGAAATATTTCACAATGGACACGGATGATAATACAAACATTTGACTCAGCATCACGGTATTTGATACGTTGGAATAGTACGTACTGATGACACTTCACAATAGAGCATACAAATTTGAGCACTGAAAGGGAGTCGTAGTCTTTTTCCATCACGTTGATGATGTGAAAAGCATTTATTTTTCTCTTTGTTAGCTTCTCACATAAAAATTGTAAATAAGGACATAGATATTCATAATGAAGAGCTTCATTTTAAAAAATAATATGTACCCACAAAGAGCCAAGAAATGGACTAATTAATAATTTATCTCTCATATTCAAAACAATTTTGCAACTTATTTGCATTGCTGTTATACAATGGAGAGATCTGAGCCTCTGAAGGGATAAGCAATTTGCCTAAAACCATACAGACAGTGATTGGCAGAGCTGGGATTTAAATTGAGATCCTGTGGCTCCAGTGTTCTTTCCCTTCTGTGGTTGGAGTATGCGACCAAAACAGAGTTAAGCTTATCTATAGGCGTGACTGCCAGTAGGCTTTACTGCTTGCTTAGGCAATACCTGTGTTTGTTTATAGTATCTTTCAAAATCTTCCTTGTTATCTGACTGCTAGTATCTTGTTTTAGTTGCAATCATACTCAATAAACATAAGTTATATTAAACATAAGTGGTATTATTCCTTCTTTTCTTTCCCTAAGTTGAAATGTATGAGGCAAAGCTCCAAATTCCCCAGGCATTTTATAGGGAAATTGTCAATAGATATAAAGCAACCCCCTAGTAGTTACCAAATCACATTATTTCATTTAGTCAGGTAAGAGGTGTTATTTGGGGAGTTAGGCGGTAGCACAGCGGGTTAAGCACACGTGGCCCCAAGAGCAAGGACCAGCATAAGGATCCTGGTTCGAGCCCCTGGGCTCCACCTGCAGGGGAGTAGCTTCACAGGCGGTGAAGCAGGTCTGCTGGTCTGTCTTTTCTTCCCCTCTTTGTCTTCCCCTCTTCTCTCCATTCCTCTCTGTCCTATCCAACAGTGACGACATCAACAATAATAATAACTACAACAACAATGGAAACAAGGGCAACAAAAAGGAAATAAATAAAAAAGAAAAGAAAACAAATATAAAAATAATTGTGATGCATTTGCACACATGCTACTAAAATGATATAGCACAACTGAACAATATTTCTAATGTGAAGACAGAAATAGAGATGCCTATAAAGGTTCAAGGTTGAAATAGTTTCACATCTTCACAGTTTTCCTTGGGTTTGAGTATTGTAAGAATTCTGGACTGGCAGAAAAATCTGCAGGACACTGTTTCATTTCTACTATCTGGAGATGGGAGTCAAGACATCAATGTTTGGATCATCTTGAACACTGGACACTAATCTAAGGGTTTTCATGGCTTCAAAACCTGAAGCTTCTTAGATAGGCTTTCTGGTGAATTCTACCAAATATTGTTTTAAATTTATTTTTATATTACAGAATTACATGTCAACAGAGGTTTGAATCCACACCATTCCCACCACCAGAGTTCTGAATCTTCAGTCTCCCCACTGCAATCCACCACAGTTCCCCTAAGGCTGTAGACATAGGCCAACCATCAACTCTACAACTATCTGACCACATTTATACATAATTGCCTCCCTCCTTTTTTTTTTTTTCTGATTCAATCCTCTCTTCACCTACAAGCCACTCACAACAACATAACTACTTCCATATGTCCCTCTCCTTTTGCTTCTCTCTCTCTGGGTGCTGAGGGAGCTGGAGTCACCTATAAGGAAACACCCATAAGACTATAATTTGATTTTTCAGAAGAAATTCTTTTTTAAAAATTTATTTTCCCTTTTGTTGCCCTTGTTGTTTAACATTTTTGTGGTTACTGATGTTGTTGTTGTTGGATAGGACAGAGAGAAATGGAGAGAGGAAGGGAAGACAGAGGGGGAGAGAAAGACACCTGCTGACCTGCTTCACCACTTGTGAAGTGACTCCCCTGCGGGGAGCCGGGGGCTCGAACCAGGATCCTTACATCAGTCCTTGCACTTTGCGCCACGTGCACTTAATCTGCTGCGCCACCACCTGACTCCCAGAAGAAATTCTTAAAAGTAGAACCACACCATTCCTGCTACCAGAGTTCTGTATCCCTATTCCCTCCACTGGAAGCTACAGTAGTTCTGCCAAGGTTGCAGATATTATTTTTAACTATTATTAACTATTATTTTATAACTATCTGTCTATATTTATATTTGTCCATTTTTCCCCTATAGTTCTATTCTCTCTTTCCTTCCAAGTCACACCCACACCTATTACTACTTTTGAACGTCCATCATGTAAGACAGTGTGTTAAGAAGCATGTTATGTGAGCACTTGGAAGAAAGTTTTAGACAATTAAACAGTGAGAAATTATCATGCAGTATGTATATGTACAGATAAAATCCAGCCTTTTAAACACTTAAGGACATTTAAAGACTGCTTGAAACTTACTGGTCATTGAATCTATGAGGAGGCCTGAGTATGATTTTAAGTAGAGATTCAAGACATATAATTCTTCAGAGCTATTACCATTGGACGGTAGGTACAAATTATGTGGCTAGGATGACTTTTTTTTTTTTGACAGATGAAAAGTCTATTTTAAATAGCATATAACAGTGCTGGACCCCAGTGCCCTCCTTTTAATTTTATAACTGGACAAATTGGTGTCTTTACATGACCTAGCTAAGGCAAGACAAGGCCTCTCATGTATTGATAACATCCCATCCTATGTGGGCACAGAAGTGCCTTTGACAAGCAATTCAACTTATTGGCCAACTTATGTCAGGAAAGATTGTCATATATTAATTATCCTAAAACAAAAAATAATGATGAATTTTGGCAGTCTTATTTTGACATCTGAGTGGATAATATTACACTAGCAGGCTCAACTGATTGCCATGTGCAGCTATAATCTGTGATTTATCTGGCTAACCCTTGGTATGCAGCTGGTTTCAAAATTAAGCATTTCACAGAAGTTATATTAAGGCTATTCTTAATAAAAAAAAAAGACTTTTGGTATGTCTCCTCAAAACCTTTTTTTTTTTTTTTTTTTTTTGGCAGTCCAACTTCTTTGTGACTTATGGTAAAAGTTTTGTCACTTTCACCAGTTTGTGCAGACACAGAATTGCTTTGTGAGGACTGTCCCTAGACTGTTTGAGAGTGTTCATCTGGTTCACTGTTGGACAGAGGGGAGGTGACTCTCCATTAAGGAAAAAATATCAGGCAAATCCTTTTATTTTCACAAGAAGACTTTTTTGATGTCGTCACATCAGATCTTTTTCAGTCAGACATGTGGATTACTGGATAGTAATGTCTTATTTTGAATGGGCTGTTGTTTATCTTCTGTCAAAAGTCTGGCTAAGATGAATATTTAAAAGGAATTATCAGAGAGATGCACTCATTTCAAGATTTTTAAATCTCATCTTATTGTAAGAAAAAGCTCCATGGAAACTTCTTTCAGAAAAGGATTTGAATTAAACTATGTACTATGTTAGTCTGTGGTCACTAGTAGTGATCTATTGGGTGAATTCCTCCCAAAGCATTGGTTTGGAAGAAAGTTATTATAATAATTATTTTTTACTAGACGGATAGTATTCTTCTTGGCCATCTTTCCCTTTTTAGCTTGCTAGCTGAATGTGCAGAGTGGAATTTTTGTTTGGTTTGCGTTCTTCCTCAGACTGAAATAATTTTTTTTCTGACACCAGAGTTGTTGCTGGGGTCCTGTGCCAGCACAAGGAATCTACTGCTCTCGATGCTTTTTTTTTTTCTTCTTCTTCTTCCCTGTCTGTGTGTTATTTATTGGATAGGACACAGAGAGATTGAGAGGGGATGGGGAGTTAGAGAGCGGGAGAGAAGAACAGACACCTGCAAACCTGCTCCACTGCTTGTGGAGCTCCCCTCTCTAGGTGGGAAGTGGGGGTTCAAACTGGGTCCATGTACATGACCGCCACCCAACCCCCCCCAGCTGGTTTTCATACATTTATTTCCTCATCATCTTTATTTCTTGATCCATCCCTGATTTTTTTAATATTAATGATTTTCTAATTAAGTTTACTTTTTGTTGTGAGCTGCTTCACATCACATATCACTCTTGGGAATAGGTGATACATAAATACATAAGAAAGATAAAGTCACTTCAACACAGACTGGGTATTATACTAGGTGCTACATGCTGGAACACAGTAGAAAGTATGGTGTGGTCAACATAGAGTGTGCAAAAGAATGGCCTGGGGTCATTGTTATGAAGATGGTTAGACTATACACCAGCTTTATTTGATCAGAATGGAGGTTGGGACTGGGAAACTTCACAAGCATCACAGGCAAGTCTTCTACATACTAAAGACTGAGAATTCCAATGTTGCTAAATTGCCTTTAAAAGATGGATGTAGGGGGCCAGGTGGTAGCACACTGGTTTAAGAACACATAGTGTGAAGCACAAGGACTGCTCAAGGATCCAGGTTCGAGCCCAGGCTCCCTACCTGCGGGGGGGGGGGGGGAGGGTTGCTACTTAAGTGGTGAAGCAGGTATGCAGGTGTCTTTTTCTCCCCCTCCTCTCTCAATTTCTCTCTGTCCTATCCAACAGCAGCAGCAACAACAATAACAGCAGCAACAAA
The DNA here is from genome assembly GCF_950295315.1 of Erinaceus europaeus. Classification (NCBI taxonomy): domain Eukaryota; kingdom Metazoa; phylum Chordata; class Mammalia; order Eulipotyphla; family Erinaceidae; genus Erinaceus; species Erinaceus europaeus. The sequence goes on from NC_080177.1 coordinate 59,897,850, forward strand.
AGCAATGGGAAAAAGATCGCCTCCAGGAGCAGTGGATTTGTAGTGCAGGCACCAAGTCCCAGCAATAACTTTGGAGGGGAAAAAAAAAAAGATGGATGTATCTTATGTTTCACCAGCATTGCCTATAGCTCTAGTTAGGCACACACTGAGATATCCACAAAGGGCTTGATTAAAGTAAATGTGTGAGGCAAAGTGGTAGGCACTGAGAGTGTCCCCAAGATTAATAAAGAACCAGAAAAGTATTATTATGAAACATGTCTGGGCCGTAGGAATCTTGGCGTCAGAGAGGCAGTGGAAATGGGAACAATTTAAAAACCTCCAAAATGTAGGAAAGAAGGGTCATCCAAACCTTTCTAACCTCATTTGGGGAATGAAAAATACAAAGAAATAAAATATTTGGGTCTTAAACAATTAGAGATATGTTAATGAAAATCACAAAAATATAAGAAACTACAAGTTTGTTCTTTTTAAAAGTGCTAGATCTTAAAGAATGTATCAGGTGGAAAGACAGTTGGATAAATAAACCCTGACCTAGAATACCTGAGAAAAGATACGCTCAGAGATGAAATGCTGGGAAGATCCACATAAAAGTGAGTTTAAAAAAAAAGCGAGTTGAAATGATGGTAGTTGAAAATAGAGACTAGGTTACAGATTAGGTCTAATTCTCCTCCTGGGGACATGTTTGGTATATTGTAACAAAGCAAAGGATGTTGGATTAAGAGGGAGAGGAAGGGCCTGGGGTAGAGGCTTTGGTGTGATGGTAGAAAAAAACCTTAAACTGGGGTTAGAATATTTTGCAGACACCTATCATGGGGAGATGGGAAATTGTACCCATCTGGGAACAACTGAACTATAAGCCATGAACACACACACACTCCATAAAATGATAAAAAAAAAAATAAAGAAAGAAAGAAAGGAAAAGAAAATAGAGACTGCAAAGTAGGAAGAAAGAAGGTTAAAAAGAAAACCTGAAGACTTCTAGTATAGAAGGCAGGAAGGTCTTGACTCATATGTCAATAAGTAGGAGGAAAAAAGAGAATTTGACCTTTGCTTTAAGTACACATATAGATTCCCATTTGTGTACTGACACAATTTAGCCCGCAGAATATTGGATACATTTCACCCTGATTAGCCGCTCCATCTGGATATCTTTGTGCAATGTTCAAACATATAATATTTTGAGAGAGTGGTTTTTGATGACAGCAGATATTTTTTATATTTATTTATTTTTCCTTTTGTTGTCCTTGTTGTAGTTATTATTGTAGTTGTCACTGATGCCATTGCTGTTGGATAGGACAGAGAGAAATGGAGAGAGGAGGGGAAGACAGAGAGGGAGAGAAAGACACTCTTCACTGCTTCACTGCCTGTGAAGCGACTCCCCTGCAGGTGGGGAGCCGGGGGCTTGACTAAGGATCCTTACACCTGCCTTTGCACTTAACCCGCTGCACTACTGCCCGACTCCCTATGACAGCAGATACCTAGGAATGGCTGCCAATTGTTGGTCAGGGTGAAATAGCATAAAGTGTATGGAAGAGAGAGTGACATAAGAATAATCACTACAGAAAATAAAAGTATGAAAACATGAACTCAAAACAGGCTGCTTGAGGTAATGAACAGAGCATAGATGAATCTTTATTTGGACTTTTTACTTAAAGACATTTTGTTCTCTAGGTGCAGGGAGAAATAGCACATTGGTTTACACAACAGCCTGTCATGCCTACATCCCCAGAAGTTCTAGGTTCAATCCCCAGCACCACCAGAGCTGAGCAGTGCTCTGGTATGAAAATAAATAAATAAATAAATAAATAAATGAGTAAATAAATAAATCAAATAATAAAAGTATTTAAAAAGGAGGCTAGGTGCTAGTGCACCTGGTTGAGCGTACACACTACAGTGAACAAGGACCCAGATTCAAATCCCTGGTCCCCACCTGCAGGAGGGAAGCTTCAAAAGTGGTGAAATGGGGCTGCAGGTGTCTCTTTCTTCATTTCTCTCTCTGTCTCTCCCTTCCCTTTTAATTTCTGTGTCTATACAAAAACAAATAAATAAAACATTTAAGAAGACTTAAATATATATATTTTTCATGAAAGAGTGAGTGAGCGAGTGAGCACAAGCCCCAAGCACTGTTCAGTTCTGGCTTAAGGTGGTGCTAGGGACTGAATCTTGGCCTCTGGGGATGCAGGCACGGAAGTCTAGTGCACAATCACAGTGATTCCGTCCTAGACCTTAAACACCATAACATTTTTAACAAAAAATTTACTAGTGATTCAATAATGGTTTACAAGATGATACTATTACACTTTAAAAACCCTTATCTATTCACTAACCCTTTCATAGCATATAACATGGAGTGGACTCTAACTCTCTTGTATTTATGAAAGGGCCACAAAAAGTCACGACTTCAGTGAATGCCACATAGCTAGAAGAACGAGAAAGAAAGATTTTTAGGCAACAAGAAAGAATGACTTCTAGGGGGATATTACTAAACAAAATAATCAAAGTTAAAAAAGACACAGGTAGTGTGCTAAATATAAAGGAATTTAAGAAAATACACATATATTAGTACAGAAAGAAACAGGACGAGTAAGTCAGAAGACAAAGGAATTGCAGATCTGCAAAGATTAGGGGATATAACGTGGATGGAGAAAAGAGCTGTAAAGTTTTGAGTATGAATTTTTGTAGTTTTGAGTCTGAAAGACAGGTAAATATTCTACATATTTCCCAAACATAATTAAGAGAAGGGAAAAAAAAAGCCAAAAGTGAAGGGATAGTGGGAACAAATGAACTAAATTTTATTTTAAATGAATTTCATAATAGTATTAAAAGGAAAAGGGAAATAAATAAGAAGCTAAGTGGGGAGGGAGAAGGAAGGGAAAGATTAGAGGGAGAGAAAAATCTAACAGTTTAGTAACAAAGTAATTTTGGGAGCACAGTGTTTTGTCACACCTTCAGAATTGAGTAGGACAGGGTATGTGGAAAGAGTAGTATGGGGATAGAGACCTGCAAAAGAATCCTGAGCTTTCTTCAACAGGTTTGTGTCATAATGGTTTTGAAACAATTCTGAAATAGTTTAACATGTGTTTATATTGCTCAGCAAATGAGTAGGGTGCTGATCTTGCCATTCAAGATTCCCATGGTGAAAGAAAAGTACAGATATGCAACTGGGAAGTCAAGGAAAAAAATCTTACAGGGTGGATTGGAGCTGGAGGTACTGATGAGGACTACTGATTTTTGTAAAAAAGTAACATGTTTCTACACATGTAAGTTTGTATGTTAACATAAACATATATATGCCTTGTGCAGAATAGCTTGTGTGCATATACTGCTACACACATTCATGCATTCATTTATTATTTTTAATTAGGGATTTAATATTTATTTATAACATTTAATATTTATTTATAACATTGATTTATAAAATTATGAGATAACAGGGGTATAGTTCTACACTGTTCCCATCACCAGAGTTCTGTCTGTTCTCTCTACTGGAAACTGCAGTAATTCTCCCAAGGCCAC